>NC_068937.1:113325067-113516155 GCF_016801865.2 Culex pipiens pallens
CTTAACTGATCGCGATTCTTCGGCACTGCAAAGAGCAACTTTGTTTGTGTTAAAGGATGCAAAAAATCCGTTTTTTCTGCAGTCAATTTGTAAATCAAGCGTGGGTGAAGATCAACATCAACATTACCAGGATCCGAATCTAGGAAAAAAAAAGTTTGACTGGATTCTGTGCTCATTTGTCTAACCCCATTCAAAATAAAACATTACCATCTAGAAATTTAGTAGACGTCGGTTGGATAGAAAAATTCATGTGCTGTTTCATCACCTGCATGATATTAATTCCGATGGAGTGCAACCCAGGTTTTTTATTGTTATTTATAATTTTTGTAATCTAAAATAAACACAAGTCATCTAAAAATCAAGTTACCCAATAACATTTGCAACATTACCAGAATTGGGTATCCGCTTAAATTTTGAAAGTTTTGCATTTTCCGAAGATATCCTCGAGAATTGTGCAAAGCTGCCAAATTGTGATACTCCATCGTGAACGGATTGAACAGGCTCCAATGCTGTTCAGAAGTTGGCGTCACAATCACGACATTCACGAGGTGGAAAAACCTCCACACAAGTTTATGAAGGTCAGCCACTTCCTCAACCGTGGCTATAGGGTATGTTATGAGGCATCGCGCAAGCGGGTTCGTCTTTTTCACCAAACGTAGAGACGAAAGAAATTGCTGTTCACCTGTGATGAAGACCACGTACCCCTCGGAGTCAGAGTGCTTCCTGGGGGCTCGTTCTAGGACGTTGATATTCTCTAAATTTTCATGAGAAATCACGTACGCAGGTATGTTCCACCGATCGTTGAAAAAATTTACGTATTTATCACTCTCCACGTCGTTGGGTAAATTAATGAAATACACCTTTTTAATACCCTGTGCGATGAGTCATCTTGTAACTACTATTCATGAAATTAGAATGCTTAACTTACCTCAAAAAAGATTTGCAAGTGAGTAACGTTTATATAATGACTAGGCACAAGATCAAGAATTTTGTTGGTGGTTGTAAATTTGATGAAACTCATAAAATATAGAAAATATATTAAAAAGAACATGGTGACACTCCGTAGCTTAGACAGTTATTTATTAAATGTTGTGGCATTCGTTGTAATGTTGGCTTTCACTCTTGTTTATTGCGACTAAACGATTTTTTTTTTGTTATAATTGGTCAAATCCATTACCGCTACATAGCCATTATGTAGTTGTGTTCAATTGAAACGAATGTCACTTTTTACTGTTAAGGAATTAAAACTCTAAGGGTAATGCAATTGTCCAGGGATATTTCAAACTCAGCACGACAAAAAATGGAGACTGATGAAACTGATTTTAAAATTTAGATTCGTTAAAAAGAAGGATATGGATAACAAGATTTGAAAAGGGGCTTTCAAGATATCATTTACTGAAATAAAATTGAACCAAGATTTCAACAAATTTAAACAGTGTGAAACAAACAGCAGGGTGGAATCGAGTGATATGGAAAAATTGAAAATGATAAAAATTCAATCTGCAACACATTGTTCAGGTCCCTTTTAGGATCCCAAGCAATCTCCCAAAATTTTTGAACGATTGGTAAAGCCAACGATTGGCGCAAGGCGAATGAAATGTGTATGAAAATTACAATTTGGAAACTTGCATTTTGACATTTTTGAATCAACAAAATTTATGTATTATTAATTTATGCAACTAACACCATAAAAGTATAACCCTCAATGTCCTGAACAGCTATCCCAAAGAGAGTATGGTGCTATAGTGCGTCACAAAAAAAGATACAGAATTTTCAAAAGTAGTGGATTGAAATTATCACTTAGAAAACATCAATTTTCCTGTTTTTAAACCTTTGCATTGCAATATCTCAGCAACTAAAGGTCGTTTCAACAAAGTCCGATAAGCAAAATATAGAGAATTTTCTCAGCTTTTCAAAAATATTTTTTTTTTCAAAAGTGGGCAAACATGTGCACTAGCCTGTCCCATTTTGAGGTCATGTCAAGGAATTTTAGGTGCTCACTTCTTAATTGATAGATTATGATGTTAGGAACAATGTTTTCTTAGACAAGAAAAAATAATAAAATACTTTCTCGCACCCCCTAGTCGATTTACTGAAAAAAGTCACTTTTTTGAACAAATTTTCTAAAATCGCTTGGAATCAATACAAAAACTGTTTCGATCAGGTGTGTATTATCTTCAAACGATAGGTTTTTGTCCATAGATTAAGATGCACTATCAATATTGGACCAAAATTTTAGTTTTTGGACTCTCCCAGGCGGATTTGTGTCGAAAAAATCGCAATTTTTAGAAACTTTTTTCAGAAATGTTCATTTAATTTAGGGTAGCCTATTTTTCCCAGTGAAACCAATGCATGCAGCTCGTAGGAAATTTCATGGCGCACATTTTTCTTCTGTGAAAATCCAATTTCGACACTCCAGAGCCGAGATATTTGAGTTTTAGTGAGGAAAAAAGTGCCAATTTTCAAAATTTCTCAGAATTCAGAAGCAAGGCCTACTAATTACACGATGTAGCAAGCATATGTCTCAATGGTCAGGGTATACTTTTTTATAGTAATTTTGGCCGCTGACTCCGAATCTGAAATCAAATTTCGTGTAAACAGTGATGTTTTGGAGCTACACCCTTTTGGAATGTTATTTGCGTGCCTTAAAAGGCAGTTTTTGTAAATATTGCTCGGTTTGTTCTAGAGGTCGTATCGAGGTGCTCTGATTTGGATGAAACTTTCAGCGTTTGTTTGTCTATACATGATATGAACTCATGCCAAATATGAGCCCTCTACGACAAAGGGAAGTGGGGTAAAACGGGCGACAAATCGAGCCTGGGAGAGTCCAAAAACTTAAATTTTGGTCCAATATTGATAGTGCATCTTAATCTATTGACAAAAACCTATCGTTTGAAGATAATACACACCTGATCAAAACAGTTTTTGTATTGATTCCAAGCGATTTTAGAAAATTTGTTCAAAAAAGTGACTTTTTTCAGTAAATCGACTAGGGGGTGCGAGAAAGTATTTTATTATTTTTTCTTGTCTAAGAAAACATTGTTCCTAACATCATAATCTATCATTTAAGAAGTGAGCACCTGAAATTCCTCGACATGACCTCAAAATGGGACAGGCTAATGTGTCAAAAAAGTCACTTAAATATGGATTTAACTTGAAAACGGTGCACTTTATCAAAATTTTAGTAGAGTACTTTTTGATTGCAAATTTGATTTTACATCGAAAAATGAAGTTGAAAAATTTTTACGACCAAAATTTCGATTTTTTGAAAAAATCAGGAAAATCAAGACACCAAATCGATCAAAAAATTCCTTCAAAAGATACAGATTTTTGAATTTTCATACATCATTTTTGTATGGACAGCTGCCAAATTTGTATGGAAAATTATATGGACAAACTAATGATGCAAAATGGCTTCTTTGGGCATACCGAAGACACCAAAAAAGTTTCAGTCGGATTAAAAAATACAAAAAAAATCGAATGACCGAAATCCTAGAGAACTGCATCCCCTACAACCACGACATCAACACGTTGGATCATTAGTTGAAGACCAATTTGCGCTTTGTAACGTCACAAACAATCTACGACAGTTTACGAGATATTACCAGCGATTCATATCAAGAAACGTCATCGAAGTATTTTCGGAGAAAACTCATGGTTTGTTAATGATCGCCTGTGAGGCCCATTTTTTGGCTCAGACCATCCACGATGACCACGGAAATGATTTGGTTCACGTCGTGTCAGAACCAGTCCACGAGCTCTACCAAGCGATTGTGACTCGCACAGATTTGCCCTTCAAGAGAAGATTCGACGTGCTGATTGGCCAGATGGTCGAAACTGGAATAGTTCAGCATGAGTTTAGTAGGGTGACTACTTACATTAAACAACTACGTTTGGCGCGAATTAAACAAGGTCAAGTGGCCCTCAATAGTATGCCTGTGGCTGATGTGGTCAGTTGTAAGGAACTGATTCGGACCGTGACCTCGCATCGGGTATTCTTAGTTGCAAGTTTTGTTGCATTCTTTGGTGAGTTGTTATGCCACAACGTTGGAGAATATCTTAAAAGAGCTATTATTGAAATATGGAATGCAGTACGATGTCTTGGTTACGAAATAATGTGGAAGAAGATAGTTGGATTTAAAGTCATTTGCACCAAAAGAAGACACGTTTAGTAACACCGTAATACCTAGAACTGTTAAGTTTATCAAGTAAATTTGCTATCGAAAACACCAAACAAAAACAAATATAATCGAACGAGGCTCTGTCTAATCTAATCTAAACTAATCTAATCTATGATCTTGTGATTAGATTACGCCCCAAGCACTTTTCTTTCTTATTAATGATTGTAGTTCATCCGAGTACACCCGAAAATGTAAAAGAAAAGTTGAAACGGCCATCCTTAGCACGTTATGTTTACCGCAGAGAAGATTCTGAGAACGGATCACATTTGGGTAATTTTCCGCCAACTCACACAGCAGTTGCCCCGACCCCTCTTCGATTTGCGTGAAACTTTGTCCTAAGGGGTAACTTTTGTCCCTGAGCCGAGGTCCGTTTTTTGATATCTCGTGACGGAGGGGTGGTACGACCCCTTCCATTTTTGAACATGCGAAAAAAGAGGTGTTTTTCAATAATTTGCAGCCTGAAACGGTGATGAGATAGAAATTTGGTGTCAAAGGGACTTATATGAAAAATTAGACGCCCGATTTGATGGCGTACTCAGAATTCCGAAAAAAAACACTAAAAAAGTTTTTAAAATTCTCCTATTTTCCGTTAATCGACTGTAAAAATTTTTGGAACATGTCATTTTATGGGAAATTTAATGTACTTTTCGAATCTACATTGCTTTTCCCGATTTCGTGTGAGTTGGTAGAGAATTCCCCATTTCACAGAACCTACAGGGGAGGAAGGATGCGGGGACATACCATACCAAACACTCTTATTTACAGTTTTATATGTGTTTAGTATAAAATATAGTTTTGTTATCAGTGTTGCAAATGAGTGATTGTGAAAAAAAACTAAAAGAATTTTATCTAACAAAACTTATAATTGCAAATAGAGGTTAACTTATCAAAATAGGTTTTAAGTTGTAATATCTTCTAACAGATCTTCTTCATCAAATTGTTTTTAAGGTGAAACGTTTTGAGTCCAACAATTACGCACCACATTATTTCGTAGCACCTGCTAGCAAAAACAGCCAACATTTTACCAACCATTTGCTTTGCACATTCTCCAAAATTGTGCCACAGCAATTCTCCGAAAAACGCTATGAAAGAAAAAATAAAAAAAGTTAAATGAGAACTTATTGTTCGAATCAGTTCGTCAAATGTCACAACGTCGGAAATAGCCCCAACATTGGTTGCCATTTTGCCCCGTTTGACCCGGTCCAGGCGCTTTAGTTCATTATTAGCAACAACTCGGTTTAACTCGTGTAGAACCATTCCGGTTTCGATCATCTGACTGATCAACTCGTTGAACCTTCTGATAAAGGGCAGATCCTTGCGAGCTTTCATCGCTTGGTAGAACTCGTGCACCGGTTCAGGCACGACATGTACCAAATCGTTACCATGATTGTCGTGGATTATCTGAGCCAAATGGCGAGCCTTGTAATCGATCAGCAACAGTCCGTAAGAACTCTGCGAAAATGTTTCAAAGTAATCGTCCTTAACTTCGTAGATTTCGAGGCGTTTTATGATTTGTTGAATACGGGAATCTCCCGTAATCTCACGTAAGCAGTCGTAGATTGATTGCGATGTTACAAAACGCAAGTTTGTTTTTAGCAAGTGATCCAACGTATTGATGTCGTGGTTGTAGGGAACGCTGGATATTTCAAAGTAGGTTGCCTGGAAATACGCGTTGAATCCCACGTGGGCAAGCATTATCGCTGTTGCGACGATCCTTAGCCGCTTGAAATCCACCAATGCAGCGTTAAACAATATACCTGCACTTGCCAAAAACAAATAAGTTCGATCGGTTTCACGTGAAGGTCCGTAAATCGTTCGATGGAACTGTCCAAAAAAGTTAAGGATCATGAAATAGAACATAAGCAGAACCCTAAACTTTGTTGTTAGTGAATCGTTGAACCGAAATCTGCCACTCATTCGCGATCGATTCTTTGGCACTGCAAAGAGGACCTTGGTTTGCATGAGAGGATGCAAAAACACAATGCTCTTGTTGGCCAAATCGTAAATCAACCGCGGGTAGTTATCCACGTCTACGAAATGTGGCTCCGAATCTTGAAAATAAAGATGAATGAGATGAGATTTTTAGTCACTATATAGTTATTTTAAAATTTACCACTGAGAAATTGCTTTTGACAAAGGACTTTGTCTTAAAGCTCTATCTGCGGTGTCAATGCAAAATTTTTCGAAAATGTAGCGTTACCGTCGCAAGCCCTCGGCGTGACATTCTGTTTCTGTTGCGTAGATGCCGTGAAAACTATTTAAGCTAAAAGTTAGCCTCTGGAGGATTTAGTGTCCATCAGACTTTCATCAAAGACGGACCTTACGTTGGGAATTTTATTGCTCACACACACACACGCAGGTGGTGCACGAACTTGAGAGGAGGTCCAAGAAGTTATTGACGGTAGCCAGAACGGTCACCGGAATACCGAAATTATTGGGAACAATTTGGTAGGATATCGGCCACACCCGGTGTGGCCAGTGCCCTGAGGGAAGGTTCTACCGGGAGGACATTTACGGGACCATACAAATTTGGGCAATATGGGTATCAAAATTCATGGTTTTTGATACTGGTAATGAAAATGGCCATTTTGGCAGGATTGGCCACACCCGGAGTGGCCAGTGCCCTGAGGGAAGGTTCTACCGGGAGGACATTTACGGAACCATACAAATTTGGGCAATATGGGTATCAAAATTCATGGTTTTTGATACTGGTGATAAAAATGGGCATTTTGGCAGAATTGGCCACACCCGGAGCGGCCAGTGCCCTGAGGGAAGGTTCTACCGGGAGGACATTTACGGAACCATACAAATTTGGGCAATATGGGTATCAAAATTCATGGTTTTTGATACTGGTAATGAAAATTACCATTTTGACAGGATTGGCCACACCCGGAGTGGCCATTGCCCTGAGGGAAGGTTCTACCGGGAGGACATTTACGGAACCATACAAATTTGGGCAATATGGGTATCAAAATTCATGGTTTTTGATACTGGTGATGAAAATGGCCATTTTGGCAGGATTGGCCACACCCGGAGTGGCCATTGCCTTGAGGGAAGGTTCTACCGGAAGGACATTTACGGAACCATACAAATTTGGGCAATATGGGTATCAAAATTCATGGTTTTTGATACTGGTGATGAAAATGGCCATTTTGGCAGAATTGGCCACACCCGGAGCGGCCAGTGCCCTGAGGGAAGGTTCTACCGGGAGGACATTTACGGAACCATACAAATTTGGGCAATATGGGTATCAAAATTCATGGTTTTTGATACTGGTAATGAAAATGACCATTTTGGCAGGATTGGCCACACCCGGAGTGGCCATTGCCCTGAGGGAAGGTTCTACCGGGAGGACATTTACGGAACCATACAAATTTGAGCAATATGGGTATCAAAATTCATGGTTTTTGATACTGGTAATGAAAATGACCATTTTGGCAGGATTGGCCACACCCGGAGTGGCCATTGCCCTGAGGGAAGGTTCTACCGGGAGGACATTTACGGAACCATACAAATTTGGGCAATATGGGTATCAAAATTCATGGTTTTTGATACTGGTGATGAAAATGGCCATTTTGGCAGAATTGGCCACACCCGGAGCGGCCAGTGCCCTGAGGGAAGGTTCTACCGGGAGGACATTTACGGAACCATACAAATTTGGGCAATATGGGTATCAAAATTCATGGTTTTTGATACTGGTAATGAAAATTACCATTTTGACAGGATTGGCCACACCCGGAGTGGCCATTGCCCTGAGGGAAGGTTCTACCGGGAGGACATTTACGGAACCATACAAATTTAGGCAATATGGGTATCAAAATTCATGGTTTTTGATACTGGTAATGAAAATGACCATTTTGGCAGGATTGGCCACACCCGGAGTGGCCATTGCCTTGAGGGAAGGTTCTACCGGAAGGACATTTACGGAACCATACAAATTTGGGCAATATGGGTATCAAAATTCATGGTTTTTGATACTGGTGATGAAAATGGCCATTTTGGTAGGATATCGGCCACACCCGGTGTGGCCAGTGCCCTGAGGGAAGGTTCTACCGGGAGGACATTTACGGGACCATACAAATTTGGGCAATATGGGTATCAAAATTCATGGTTTTTGATACTGGTAATGAAAATGACCATTTTGGCAGGATTGGCCACACCCGGAGTGGCCATTGCCCTGAGGGAAGGTTCTACCGGGAGGACATTTACGGAACCATACAAATTTGGGCAATATGGGTATCAAAATTCATGGTTTTTGATACTGGTGATAAAAATGGGCATTTTGGCAGAATTGGCCACACCCGGAGCGGCCAGTGCCCTGAGGGAAGGTTCTACCGGGAGGACATTTACGGAACCATACAAATTTGGGCAATATGGGTATCAAAATTCATGGTTTTTGATACTGGTAATGAAAATTACCATTTTGACAGGATTGGCCACACCCGGAGTGGCCATTGCCCTGAGGGAAGGTTCTACCGGGAGGACATTTACGGAACCATACAAATTTGGGCAATATGGGTATCAAAATTCATGGTTTTTGATACTGGTGATGAAAATGGCCATTTTGGCAGGATTGGCCACACCCGGAGTGGCCATTGCCTTGAGGGAAGGTTCTACCGGAAGGACATTTACGGAACCATACAAATTTGGGCAATATGGGTATCAAAATTCATGGTTTTTGATACTGGTGATGAAAATGGCCATTTTGGCAGAATTGGCCACACCCGGAGCGGCCAGTGCCCTGAGGGAAGGTTCTACCGGGAGGACATTTACGGAACCATACAAATTTGGGCAATATGGGTATCAAAATTCATGGTTTTTGATACTGGTAATGAAAATGACCATTTTGGCAGGATTGGCCACACCCGGAGTGGCCATTGCCCTGAGGGAAGGTTCTACCGGGAGGACATTTACGGAACCATACAAATTTGAGCAATATGGGTATCAAAATTCATGGTTTTTGATACTGGTAATGAAAATGACCATTTTGGCAGGATTGGCCACACCCGGAGTGGCCATTGCCCTGAGGGAAGGTTCTACCGGGAGGACATTTACGGAACCATACAAATTTGGGCAATATGGGTATCAAAATTCATGGTTTTTGATACTGGTGATGAAAATGGCCATTTTGGCAGAATTGGCCACACCCGGAGCGGCCAGTGCCCTGAGGGAAGGTTCTACCGGGAGGACATTTACGGAACCATACAAATTTGGGCAATATGGGTATCAAAATTCATGGTTTTTGATACTGGTAATGAAAATGACCATTTTGGCAGGATTGGCCACACCCGGAGTGGCCATTGCCCTGAGGGAAGGTTCTACCGGGAGGACATTTACGGAACCATACAAATTTGGGCAATATGGGTATCAAAATTCATGGTTTTTGATACTGGTGATGAAAATGGCCATTTTGGCAGGATTGGCCACACCCGGAGTGGCCATTGCCTTGAGGGAAGGTTCTACCGGGAGGACATTTACGGAACCATACAAATTTGAGCAATATGGGTATCAAAATTCATGGTTTTTGATACTGGTAATGAAAATGACCATTTTGGCAGGATTGGCCACACCCGGAGTGGCCATTGCCCTGAGGGAAGGTTCTACCGGGAGGACATTTACGGAACCATACAAATTTGAGCAATATGGGTATCAAAATTCATGGTTTTTGATACTGGTAATGAAAATGACCATTTTGGCAGGATTGGCCACACCCGGAGTGGCCATTGCCCTGAGGGAAGGTTCTACCGGGAGGACATTTACGGAACCATACAAATTTGGGCAATATGGGTATCAAAATTCATGGTTTTTGATACTGGTGATGAAAATGGCCATTTTGGCAGAATTGGCCACACCCGGAGCGGCCAGTGCCCTGAGGGAAGGTTCTACCGGGAGGACATTTACGGAACCATACAAATTTGGGCAATATGGGTATCAAAATTCATGGTTTTTGATACTGGTAATGAAAATGGCCATTTTGGCAGAATTGGCCACACCCGGAGCGGCCAGTGCCCTGAGGGAAGGTTCTACCGGGAGGACATTTACGGAACCATACAAATTTGGGCAATATGGGTATCAAAATTCATGGTTTTTGATACTGGTAATGAAAATTACCATTTTGACAGGATTGGCCACACCCGGAGTGGCCATTGCCCTGAGGGAAGGTTCTACCGGGAGGACATTTACGGAACCATACAAATTTGGGCAATATGGGTATCAAAATTCATGGTTTTTGATACTGGTGATGAAAATGGCCATTTTGGCAGGATTGGCCACACCCGGAGTGGCCATTGCCTTGAGGGAAGGTTCTACCGGGAGGACATTTACGGAACCATACAAATTTGGGCAATATGGGTATCAAAATTCATGGTTTTTGATACTGGTGATGAAAATGGCCATTTTGGCAGGATTGGCCACACCCGGAGTGGCCATTGCCTTGAGGGAAGGTTCTACCGGAAGGACATTTACGGAACCATACAAATTTGGGCAATATGGGTATCAAAATTCATGGTTTTTGATACTGGTGATGAAAATGGCCATTTTGGCAGAATTGGCCACACCCGGAGCGGCCAGTGCCCTGAGGGAAGGTTCTACCGGGAGGACATTTACGGAACCATACAAATTTGGGCAATATGAGTATCAAAATTCATGGTTTTTGATACTGGTAATGAAAATGACCATTTTGGCAGGATTGGCCACACCCGGAGTGGCCATTGCCCTGAGGGAAGGTTCTACCGGGAGGACATTTACGGAACCATACAAATTTGAGCAATATGGGTATCAAAATTCATGGTTTTTGATACTGGTAATGAAAATGACCATTTTGGCAGGATTGGCCACACCCGGAGTGGCCATTGCCCTGAGGGAAGGTTCTACCGGGAGGACATTTACGGAACCATACAAATTTGGGCAATATGGGTATCAAAATTCATGGTTTTTGATACTGGTGATGAAAATGGCCATTTTGGCAGAATTGGCCACACCCGGAGCGGCCAGTGCCCTGAGGGAAGGTTCTACCGGGAGGACATTTACGGAACCATACAAATTTGGGCAATATGGGTATATGGGTATGTCCCGCCCGTGTGGATCAATCGGACCGCGCACTGGACTCACAATCCAGAGGTCGCCGGTTCGAATCCCGCGGCGGGCGCTCTAAAATTCTTTGTGTAAATATGGGTATTCGGCGCCGTCGCTCCGTGCCATACTTTCATACACTTAGGAGCCCAGGGCGGCGAAGTCCTTGTAGATAAAAGGAAGACACTAGTGGTTGGTACTAGCAATGGTGGCCGACAGCTATAAAGTCAACTTCGTCGTTTCGGGTATCAAAATTCATGGTTTTTGATACTGGTAATGAAAATGACCATTTTGGCAGGATTGGCCACACCCGGAGTGGCCATTGCCCTGAGGGAAGGTTCTACCGGAAGGACATTTACGGAACCATACAAATTTGGGCAATATGGGTATCAAAATTCATGGTTTTTGATACTGGTGATGAAAATGGCCATTTTGGCAGAATTGGCCACACCCGGAGCGGCCAGTGCCCTGAGGGAAGGTTCTACCGGGAGGACATTTACGGAACCATACAAATTTGGGCAATATGGGTATCAAAATTCATGGTTTTTGATACTGGTAATGAAAATTACCATTTTGACAGGATTGGCCACACCCGGAGTGGCTATTGCCCTGAGGGAAGGTTCTACCGGGAGGACATTTACGGAACCATACACATTTGGGCAATATGGGTATCAAAATTCATGGTTTTTGATACTGGTGATGAAAATGGCCATTTTGGCAGGATTGGCCACACCCGGAGTGGCCATTACCCTGAGGGAAGGTTCTACCGGGAGGACATTTACGGAACCATACAAATTTGGGCAATATGGGTATCAAAATTCATGGTTTTTGATACCGGTAATGAAAATTACCATTTTGGCAGGATTGGCCACACCCGGAGTGGCCATTGCCCTGAGGGAAGGTTCTACCAGGAGGACATTTACGGAACCATACGTCTTGGGGCAATATGCGTATCAAAATTCATGGTTTTTGATACTGGTGATGAAAATGGCCATTTTGGCAGAATTGGCCACACCCGGAGTGGCCAGTGCCCTGAGGGAAGGTTCTACCGGGAGGACATTTACGGAACCATACAAATTTTGGCAATATGCGTATCAAAATTCATGGTTTTTGATACTGGTAATGAAAATAGCCATTTTGGCAGGATTGACCACACCCGGAGTGGCCAGTGCCCTGAGGGAAGGTTCTACCGGGAGGACATTTACGGAACCATACGACTTGGGCCAATATGGGTATCAAAATTCATGGTTTTTGATACTGGTGATGAAAATGGCCATTTTGGCAGGATTGGCCACACCCGGAGTGGCCAGTGCCCTCGGGAAGGTTCTACCGGGAGGACATTTACGGAACCATACAAATTTGGGCAATATGGGTTTCAAAATTCATGGTTATTGAAACTGGTAATGAAAATGGCCATTTTGACCGGATTGGCCACACCCGGAGTGGCCAGTGCCCTCGGGAAGGTTCTACCGGGGGGACATTATTCGAACCATACGACTTGGGGCAATATGGGTATCAAAATTCATGGTTTTTGAAACTGGTAATGAAAATGGGCATTTTGACTGGATTGGCCACACCCGGAGTGGCCAGTGCCCTCGGGAAGGTTCTACCGGGGGAACATTAATCGAACCATACGACTTAGGGCAATATGGGTATCAAAATTCATGGTTTTTGAAACTGGTAATGAAAATGGGCATTTTGACTGGATTGGCCACACCCGGAGTGGCCAGTGCCCTCGGGAAGGTTCTACCGGGGGGACATTATTCGAACCATACGACTTGGGGCAATATGGGTATCAAAATTCATGGTTTTTGAAACTGGTAATGAAAATGGCCATTTTGACCAGATTGGCCACACCCGGAGTGGCCAGTGCCCTCGGGAAGGTTCTACCGGGGGGACATTAATCGAACCATACGACTTAGGGCAATATGGGTATCAAAATTCATGGTTTGGCCACTACGGGTGTGGCCAATCCGGGTGTGGCCAATCCGGTCAAAATTGTCATTTTCATTACCAGTTTAAAAAACCATGAATTTGGATTCCCATACTGCCCCAAGTCGTATGGTTCGATTAATGTCCCCCTGGTAGAACCTTTCCCAGGGCAGTGACCACTCCGGGTGTGGCCAATTCGGTCAAAATGGCCATTTTCATTACAAGTTTCAAAAACCATGAATTTTGATACCCATATTGCCCCAAGTCGTATGGTTCGATTAATCTGCCCCCGGTAGAACCTTCCTGAGGGCACTGGCCACTCCGGGTGTGGCCAATCCAATCAAAATGCCCATTTTTATCACCAGTTTAAAAAACCATGAATTTTGATACCCATATTGGCCCAAGTCGTATGGTTCGAATAATGTCCCCCCGGTAGAACCTTCCCGAGGGCACTGGCCACTCCGGGTGTGGCCAATCCAGTCAAAATGCCCATTTTCATTACCAGTTTAAAAAACCATGAATTTTGATACCTATATTGCCCCAAGTCGTATGGTTCGATTAATGTCCCCCCGGTAGAACCTTCCCGAGGGCACTGGCCACTCCGGGTGTGGCCAATCCAGTCAAAATGGCAATTTTCATTATCAGTTTCAAAAACCATGAATTTTGATACCTATATTGCCCCAAGTCGTATGGTTCGATTAATGTCCCCCCGGTAGAACCTTCCCGAGGGCACTGGCCACTCCGGGTGTGGCCAATCCAGTCAAAATGGCCATTTTCATTATCAGTTTCAAAAACCATGAATTTTGATACCCATATTGCCCCAAGTCACTGGCCACTCCGGGTGTGGCCAATATCCTATAAATGTGGTCCCAAGCCCATTGTCCCAAATCATTCTGGTCCGGTGACCGTCCTTACAATCTTCATAAGAACAGAATTCCTCCCAATTTAGTGCACAAACTGTGTCTTTCAATGTGTGCGTGTGTGTGTGTGAGCAATAAAATTACCACCGTGGATCCGCTTTTGTCGAAACCTCGTAAGGCACTGAATTTTTCTGAGGCTATCTGTTAGCTTAAATAGTTCGCATGAAATGTGGCAACAGTGGTGCAACATTCTCGCGTGACAGTTCCACGTAAACAGGAGAGGAGGCAAAATTTGCACCATGTTGCCATATTTCATGCGAACTATTTAAGCTAACAGATAGCCTCAGAAAAATTCAGTGCCTTACGAGGTTTCGACAAAAGCGGATCCACGGTGGTAATTTTATTGCTCACACACACACACGCACACATTGAAAGACACAGTTTGTGCACTAAATTGGGAGGAATTCTGTTCTTATGAAGATTGTAAGGACGGTCACCGGACCAGAATGATTTGGGGCAATGGGCTTGGGACTAGGCTTGGGACCACATTTATAGGATATTGGCCACACCCGGAGTGGCCAGTGCCCTCGGGAAGGTTCTACCGGGGGGACATTAAACGAACCATACGACTTGGGGCAATATGGGTATCAAAATTCATGGTTTTTGAAACTGGTAATGAAAATGGCCATTATGACTGGATTGGCCACACCCGGAGTGGCCAGTGCCCTCGGGAAGGTTCTACCGGGGGGACATTATTCGAACCATACGACTTGGGCCAATATGGGTATCAAAATTCATGGTTTTTGAAACTGATAATGAAAATGGCCATTATGACTGGATTGGCCACACCCGGAGTGGCCAGTGCCCTCGGGAAGGTTCTACCGGGGGGACATTAATCGAACCATACGACTTGGGGCAATATAGGTATCAAAATTCATGGTTTTTGAAACTGATAATGAAAATGGCCATTATGACTGGATTGGCCACACCCGGAGTGGCCAGTGCCCTCGGGAAGGTTCTACCGGGGGGACATTAATCAAACCATACGACTTGGGGCAATATGGGTATCAAAATTCATGATTTTTGAAACTGGTAATGAAAATGGCCATTTTGACCGGATTGGCCACACCCGGAGTGGCCAGTGCCCTCGGGAAGGTTCTACCGGGGGGACATTAATCAAACCATACGACTTGGGGCAATATGGGTATCAAAATTCATGATTTTTGAAACTGGTAATGAAAATGGCCATTTTGACCGGATTGGCCACACCCGGAGTGGCCAGTGCCCTCGGGAAGGTTCTACCGGGGGGACATTAATCGAACCATACGACTTGGGCCAATATGGGTATCAAAATTCATGGTTTTTGAAACTGGTAATGAAAATGGCCATTTTGACTGGATTGGCCACACCCGGAGTGGCCAGTGCCCTCGGGAAGGTTCTATCGGGGGGACATTAATCGAACCATACGACTTGGGGCAATATGGGTATCAAAATTCATGGTTTTTGAAACTGGTAATGAAAATGGCCATTTTGACCGGATTGGCCACACCCGGAGTGGCCAGTGCCCTCGGGAAGGTTCTACCGGGGGGACATTAATCGAACCATACGACTTGGGCCAATATGGGTATCAAAATTCATGGTTTTTGAAACTGGTAATGAAAATGGCCATTTTGACTGGATTGGCCACACCCGGAGTGGCCAGTGCCCTCGGGAAGGTTCTACCGGGGGGACATTAATCGAACCATACGACTTGGGCCAATATGGGTATCAAAATTCATGGTTTTTGAAACTGGTAATGAAAATGGCCATTTTGACCGGATTGGCCACACCCGGAGTGGCCAGTGCCCTCGGGAAGGTTCTACCGGGGGGACATTATTCGAACCATACGACTTAGGGCAGTATGGGTATCAAAATTCATGGTTTTTTAAACTGGTAATGGAAATGAGCATTTTGACTGGATTGGCCACACCCGGAGTGGCCAGTGCCCTCGGGAAGGTTCTACCGGGGGGACATTAATCGAACCATACGACTTGGGGCAATATGGGTATCAAAATTCATGATTTTTGAAACTGGTAATGAAAATGGCCATTTTGACCGGATTGGCCACACCCGGAGTGGCAATTGCCCTCGGGAAGGTTCTACCGGGGGGACATTAATCGAACTATTCGACTTGGGGCAATATGGGTACCAAAATTCATGGTTTTTGATACTGGACATGAAAATTACCATTTTGATTGGACATTTTCCGAACCATACTTGTTTTGGCAATTTATTTCCACAGAGGTGCCAAAGATTGAAAACATTTTATAGGAATAAATTATTTAGGATTAAATACATAGGCAATGTTTTAAAAATATAAAATAAAATAGAATATTTTTTAGGAGTTTTGTACAAAGTTCTTTGTCATATTGGTCATGTAGAACATAACCACCTGCACCTTTTTTGTAGTCTGTAAAGTAAACTTCATTTGCTCCTCGAGTGCCTCCATAATTCCTATGCCTAGTGCTCGCAATCCAGGCTTTTTAATAGGATTCGCTGAGCTGGTAACCTGTTTTGAAGAGTCCGTAAAAAGTTAATACAACATCATTAATTATTGTATTACCTTACCCGTATTGAATATCCTTGCAGATTTTTGAAGTTGTGCATGTTCTGGAGATAGGTCGGGGCATCGCTCATTGTTGCCAGATTGTGGTTTTCTCCTCTGAACGGATTGAACAAGCTCCACTGCTTTTGACGCCCGGAACTGCGAGTCACAATTACGACATTAACCAGGTCAAACAACTGCCAGGCAAGTTTGTGAAGATCAGCAACTTTCTCTGCTTTGCCTTTTGGATAGATGAAAATACATCTTGCCAGCGGGTTGGTTTTCTTCACCACTCGTAGAGCCGATATAAATTGCTTCTGGCCGTTGATGAAAAACACGTAACCCTCTGAGTCAGAGTCCTTGCGTAGGCCAATGAATTGATGCGTTTCCTTCTTTTGGTAAGAAATCACGAATGCTGGGATGATCCACTGCTCGTGAAAGTACTTCAAATATGCTTCATTTCCTAATTCGTTCGGTAGATTGAAGAAGTGAACAGTGTTGATACCCTGAGTGATACACTATTAGAAACTGTTATGTTATAGTTTTAGTGGGTACGAGATTTACCTCAAAATATATTTGCATATGAGTGTAGTTTACATGATGTTTGGACAAGTTTTCGAGTATCTTGCTCGAAAAGGCGTAACTTATAAAGCTCATCGAAGCCAGGAAATATGACATTTTCAGCATTTTAAAAACAAATTAAAAAACTGCACACACCCGAAATGTTTGTATGTTACTGCTGAAAAGACCTTGTGGAATATGTTTGCGTTACTTTACATTTTCGAGTTATGAAAGTGCCAATATAAACCAATATTTACCACGAACTTCTCATAGGTAATTATTTAAAAATACATATTCAATATAAATGAGTAAAGATTGTTCGAAAGTTCAAGGTTCAATTCAGATCAATTTCATTGCTGTTTTGGACAGGGATGCAAAAGTCATCTATGAAACACACACTCATTTTGCTTAACTTTGGGATGAAATCAATTGTATTTTTTGTTTCTACGTAATTATAATGTTTGCAATACTTTTAATAAACTTTGAAACAACTTCGCTACAAATAGTATCATTTTCCTCGCACTGCCAGATTTAAGGTGAAACTTCCCTTGAGAAACTACCGACAAAAGACAAACCTCGCAGGGCCAATCTGTAGAAAAAGTGAAAATTTATCGTCTACAAGTTTAGCATGAAAGCCGTTCCTTTCTCAGCTGGTTTTCCCAAAAAGAGAATAGACTAACGCCATTAATCTTACATTTAATTAGTTTTCGTTCGTATTTATCAGGGCAATTTCGCTCCATCACCGGCAGCAACCTTCAGGAAGGGTCAAAACGATGCTCGTAAATAACTCAACCATTTCAACCGTTGTTTGCCGAACCAGGGAGGAGCAGAGACTATTTTGGGATTGGAACATTTCGTCCCTGACGGGCGATGATTGTCGTTGTCTTGCCTGAAAAAAGGGTCAACAGGAAAAAAAAGTGCAAACACATATATGCTTTCATTTAGGGAAATGCAGAAGCAACCGTGAATCTTCTGGTTGTGAATGATTCGTTAGGCACAGAAGGAACGTGACATGAACATTTTTTGACATATGGGTGAATCTATTTGCAGCAGATGTGTCACAAGATAGCTCACAAACTACGATAAATCAATCTATTCAAGATCGGACCATTTTTGTACAGTATTGGACAGGTATGATAAAATTCATAACGAGAGATTACATAGTTTGAAGATCACCTGGTTTTGTTACAGCAATGGGTACTGTAAAAAATTACACTGTTAATCGATAGGTTTTTTAGAAATATTTCTCATGTGTAATGAAAAATGACAATCTGCCAACACTGTCATGAGATGCATTAAGTAGTTTAAATAGAAATTCAACCTGGTTGAAAATGGATTATTAATTTAAATATCACCATCGTTCGTAATTAAGCAATGTATCTGCAATACATGCTGATGTACACTGCCAACACAAGTTCAGGCATCAATCATCAATTAAACTTAAAATAGGGTAGGGTAGTCATCAATGAGACACTTTTGGTTTTCAACTTTCAAACATTTTTCTAATTTTTTCATCAGCATGTTTTAATGAGCTTTTTGTTGCATTTTCTTTCTTTTAGTGTGTTCTAACATTGACCAAAATATGAGATCGATCCGACATCTACAGCCAGAGTTATTCAACTGTCTCATTGTAGACGCACTTGACAGGAACAATGAGACAGCTGGGGAACAATGAGACACACTACGAAAATCAAGATTTTTCTAGTAAAACATCATGTTTTTGTATTGTTCCATTGCAGGTGACTTGCCTTGAACATTTTAGAGCAATTTTGCCAACATGAAACTTTAATTAACAAAAGTTATACTAAAATGTACTTAAATTTCGTAAAATTCGTATATGTATACCAAATAACTTTGTATTTTTGGTTAAATGAAATTAAAACTCTATAAATATGCCAAAAATCACTTTTAATACATGTTATGAAAGATTTCCATCGATTTTGAAAAGTTTAATGAAGAAAAATCAAAATGTCTCATTGTTACCCTTGAGCTGAAATGAGTGGGGAACAATGAGACAGTTCTGGATTCTGGGTATATTCTAAATGTTGGTCGAACCTAATGAAAGGACATTGTAGCCAAACTCAATCCCTATGGAACGTCGAAAGAAATTTGAAGAAATATTAGTTTTGGTGTTAATGGCAGCCTACGAGCGAAAAAGTAATTTTTGTCCAAAATTTACTTTTACACCCCAGAATCAAACATTTATGAATAACATTTCAAGGGAGCGTCCATAACCAAAGACGCACCTTTCCCCAAAATATGAGCCTGATTGATTGAATCTACGACTTGTGAGAGCCATTTTATCATTGTTCCCCGTGTCTCATTGATGACTACTCTACCCTACTTGACATTTACAATGTAAAATACCACCATGCCAGAAAAATAATTAATTAGGGGAAAGTGGGGCAAGTGTAACAAGCTAAGGAAATGCTCGTTATAACCCATTAAAAACGTTAAAAATTTTTTTGGATTTTTTATAATCACCTTATTCCAGGTCTTGACTGAGACTTTGATAGAACAAGTTTAAAAAAAATCTGTTTTTTAATGTAAACAATTGATTTTAAAATTTTTGATTTTTCTTACGTGCTACTCAACTAGTGGGGCAAGACGAACAACCAGTTGGGGCAAGAGGAACAATGCATGAAACAACTTGTTAATTTGCTAACAATTGAACTGTTATCACTCAGATACATCAGATTAGAAAGTATTTGAAACTTTTCTTTAATTTTTAAATTAAAAAAAATATTTTACTAAAAATTTGATCGTTTTTACGAAAAAACTATTACTTAGATGATAAATAGTACATTTTCATGATATCACTATATTATGCATGGACAATTTTTTTAAACAATTGTTTATCAGTTTTTAAGTACTTTTGTGCAGGGCTGCGGAGTCGGGTCATATTTCAAACGACTCCGACTCCGACTCCGGCTTTCTCAGATTAGCCGACTCCGACTCCGACTCCGGCTCCGGCTTTCAACAAATGGTTGGCTCCGACTCCGACTCCGACTCCGGCCTACCAACTCTAGCCGACTCCGACTCCAACTCCGACTCCAGCTTTCAACAAATGGTTGGCTCTGACTCCGACTCCACATATTTTTAAATGTTTCAAAAGTTAGATAACTATTATCAGTTAATTATTTTTAAATCATTGATAAATAGGATTATTTAAATACTCTCTAAGCGTCATGTTTTCTCAAGAAAAATAAGTAAAGTAAAGTAAATAAACGGAAAAAAGTTTCTAGGTAACATGTTTTACACGTTGTGGAAACAGAAATCAAAAAATATCTTCAGTTTTAGAGGCATTTTGAGAAGAACAGTTTTGTAAGTAAATTTGGATTTATTTGCTTAACCTCAAATTTGAAAATATTTTTTTCAAAGCTAATAAATTTAAATATTAAATTGTTATTTTTGAATGAATAATTAAAAGAAACCTGGCCTTAACGATCTATTGGACATTACAATTCAATTTGCTCACTTTCAGGCTGACATTTATAAGAAGCACAGTGACAGGCACCTTGTTTTTTAAATGACAATTTTGAACGAAACATTTTTTTTTAAGACGTACATGGACATTACGCTATGGCTGAAGGAGATTATTATTGCAAATCAATGTATCTAAACAATTTCTTCGTGGAAAGGACGCTGAAGATGTCCTTTTTAAATATCGGTGACATAAAAAATATTTTACCCTGGAAATTTTCAATTTATTTTAATTTTAAATTTTATATCCTTTAAAAAGGAGGCGCACGATACTTCGTGAATCTTCACCTAAAACGAAGCTTTATGGATGATCTTGCGCCTCCATCAAAATATATGAAAAATCTTAAAATATTATAAAAAACAAATATCCACAAGTAAAATATTTTCTAGGTCACAAGTATTCCATTTTTTAAGGTACATTGATTTGCAATGATAATCACCTTCCGTTATATTGGCGTGGGATATAAAGTATGAGGAAATTCGTACCAGTTGATAATTTGTTGATTTTGTTTTTTTTTAATAATATTTGAAAAATAAATTAAAATCCTATATTTTGCTCTATACATTTTTTTTAATTAGTTCATTTTTGTACCGAATTCTTAAGATTTGTTCAACGATAATTTGCAACGATATCAAAATGGTGTACCTAAAATCAACTTCAACATCAACAATCAATGATTATTTCAAATTCGTTGCAACTTCTTTTGACATTTTTTGTTATTTTAATTATTTTAAATGCAACACTTTGATTTTCTTGTACTCAGTTATAAACAAAATGCGCATGTTGAGTTCCAAGTAAGAGATTGTTATTATCGTTGATAATTTGTAACAAAAGTTAAACTGTAACTGACTTTTTTTGGATTTCCAAAAACAGTGATTACTATTTTTAATCTTTTTATGAACCTCGTAATTTTTTTCCTAAAACATGATTTAACTTAAAACCTCCAAGACATTCGCTATCGGGGTAAAAGATGACTGTGTGTGTACTTTTTTCAGAAAGAACTGGATGAAATTTGGTCAAATTTGAATTGAAAAGGCACATAAATATAGGCAAAAGGAAGCAGTCAAGAATCAATTAGATATGTCTGACTACATAACCAATATTTTTTATATTTTTTTAAATTATGATACTACATACTTGGGTAAGAGGTTATCATTTAGTGATTATAGTGTAATAACACAATTAGAGCTTTCCAATCACAATAAAAAGCTTCAAAAACATAATGGCATCTGATAAATCAATTAAAAATACAAGATGTTTTGTAAATTAAGCTGTTATATAGCATAACTGAACAATAAAAAAACACATATTTTTTGTTGAATTCAAGATAACTCCGACTCCAACTCCGACTCGGGGTTATCAGAAATCTTCGGCTCCAACTCCGACTCCGACTCCAGCTCTTAAAATTTAGCCGACTCCGGCTCCGACTCCGACTCCAGCTGCTCGAGTTTTGACGACTCCGACTCCGACTCCGACTCCAGGTCCCCAAAAAGACCCGACTCCACCGACTCCGGCTCTGACTCCGACTCCGACTCCACAGCCCTGCTTTTATGTATTAATTTCACAATAAAATATGTTGTTGCATGCTAAAAATCCATATGTTACACTTGCCCCATCTGGACAAGATTTTTTAAAAGCTCTCTACAAAAATAACCAAAAGTTAAATCATACATTATAATAGGTGCAAGGGACACTACTGATTTAGGGAAAAAAACATTTTGATAAAATGAGCCTAAAAACGAACCCTAAGCCTTATTTTGTACTTTCTAAATATTATAAGGAAACAAAGGTTTTGAAAAAAACTTCTTTCAATCTTATGCCCCGTGGCGTTTACGTCGTTTTGGCGGTTATGTGGTAGTAGAATCAGCTAATTGCACTGCTAGCAACAATTCCTCATATTGGAAATAATCAGAATTGTAAAAAATACGGCCTTACGAACGATTGTTCATCTTGCCCCATATGGTCGTCTTGCCCCACCTTCCCCTACTATTCACAATATGTCATCTCAAACTCTGCATTGGTAGGGATCATACGTGGTATAACAGTTCTGAAGATTGCACCTTTTTTGAGTATAAAAATGATGCTGATGACATATTTTCTGGTTCAACTCTGCAGCTTTACGCTCTCGAGCAAGCTCCTGGAACTTGTGACTGATCCTCAGGTTCGTACAAATGATCATCAGTTGATGGTCTATTTTGAGGTAAAATTATTTAAAATTGACATGGCAGACCACGTGATTTAAATATTCTCGTCATTTAGGGTATCAAAACCATTTATTTCGTTAACCAACCCTTGGGTAGTGAATCATACGTTAAGTATTTCCATGAGCAGTGGAACGTACCTGTGATTATGAATTCTTATGTTGATTTGGCAAAGATCAATGTTCAATCTCCAACTCCTCGCAAGCATTCTGACTCAGAGGGATACGTGATCTTTATCAAAGGCAAAAAGCAGTTCGTCTCGACTTTGCGAATGGTTCAGAGGTCAAATCCCCTGGCCAGATGCTTGTTCTTCTATCCGCAAGCTACGGTTGAAAAGGTTGAACAGTTGCACAAACTTGCCTGGAAACTGTTCGGATTGGTGAACGTAGTGATTATGTTTCCACTGTCCGATCATCAACAGTATTGGAGTCTGTTCAATCCATTTAAAAGCGAATATTACAATATGGAAAACATGAGAGATGCCCGGCGCTATCTACGGAATATGCATGACTATAAAAATTTACAGGGATATCCTGTTCGGGTGAGTGCGACGAATAGTTCTTCTCTGGTAGACTTATGTGAATCGAAGAATTTGGTTTGTTGCAGCTAAAAAAGTCCAGCAAAACTCATGGTTTGAATTCTATCGGCATACATATTATGCAGACAATGAAGCCACACATGAATTTTTCTATTCAATCATCGTCAAATGGTATTTTGAATAAGAATTATAAATGAATTGTTTAATCTATATTTTCTTGCTTTAGAGAAAAACGATGTGGATCCGCAACCCCAGTTGATGCAGAAGTTGGCAAATAAGAATGTTGTATTTTTGCACCCCCTAACTCAGTGCAAGCTACTATTTGCAGTGCCTAAGAACCGAAAACAGATCGGCGGAAGATTGCGGTTCAAGGAATCACTCAAAATCCAACTTCAGTTGTTGATTGTATCTTATTTTATAATTTTACTCTTGTTTGGCAGATTTTATCAAAAGTTGTATGGGTCATCACGTGAAACTGAGACTTCGTATTTACTACTGGCGAGTGCCGGGATACTGCTAAACGTTTCATTAGTTGGCTTCAAAAGACTACGCTATGTTGTTGTAACAATAATGTTCGCACACGTGGGATTCAATGCATATTTCCAAGGAATGCTATTCGAAATAGCTAGCATCCCTAATAACCACGATATCAACACTCTGGACCATTTGCTGAAAACCAATCTGCATTTAGTTACAACACAGCCAATTTATGACAGTCTTAACGGAGTTACAGGAGACGCTCGCATCCAGCTTATCAAGAAACGCCTTAATGTTACCTCTATGAGCAAAGTCCAGTCGTTGGAAGCCTTCTCAAACAATACCCACGGATTGCTGCAGATCGACAAAAAGGTTCATCATTTGGCCCAGACCATGCACGATGATCAAGGCAACGATTTGGTGCACGTCGTCCCGACATCAGTCCATGAGTTCTACCAGGCAATTGTCGCTCGCGAGGACCTTCCCTTCATAAGAAGATTCAACGAACTGATCGGCCAAATGATTGAAACGGGAATAGTCCAGCAGGAGTTCAGCCAGGCGATGGCATCAATGGAACTAAAACGATTGGAACGGGTCAAACGGGGCCTGATGGCACCCAATAGTACGGCTTCGGCTGAAGTCATCAATTTAAACGAGGTGATTCGAAGTGTTAAGTCGCATAAAGTATTCTTCGTGGGTGGTTTTATAGCATTCTTGGGTGAGCTGTTCTATTATAAATTCGGAAAACGCATAGAAAAAACTGCTGGAGAGATTGGTTTATGGATTGCTTCTAGGTGCTATGAAATTGTGTGGGCGTTAATAATTGCTTTGAAAAATGTAAGCAAATTCCGATTTTTTTTGCGAGGAAATAACGGCTAATTTGAAAAAATGCTAATTAAAAAAATGAGAACGCAGTGTAAATAATAACAAACACGATTTGTTTGGAATATTAATGCACTTGTGACAATTTAGCAGGGCAACGACGATATAACTTCCAGTCCGTTCGGAAGGGATCAATAAAATTAGCTCATTCTAAATTAATGACAACTTTATCAAGAGAGCAACTCTCTTGTTTCTCTATTTCCTTTACTTTGTTCCAGAGTTTACGAGAAACAAAACTGAAGAAAAGCAAGACATTTCAAGAACCGAGAGTTGCTCTCTTGCTCACTGTTCCTCCTGCAATTGCAACCACTTACCACAATTGTGAACCCAACACAGCAACGCCAGCAGCACACTCACAACGATACATCTATCTTTATCGGCCATCACGAGTTATTCCCGTGTTTATGTACGAGTTGCTATAATCCGCCAAATCCAAGCGATCCTGTCGAGAGAACAAAACGAGAAAAGATACACCGTAAATCACTCTTGCTCGCGAAAAAAAAGTGGAATATCTCGCAAAGTGCATCGCAAATTATCTCAGTTTGCTGGTGGTGGTAGTGGTGGAAGTTCAATCACGATAAAAGCTCCGAAACTGATGCTGCGTTTATTTTGCGCCAAAATGCACACAAACACAATTAAGAAGCCATCCTTTTATTGCTTTCCTTTCACTGGAGTACCGATTCTGAAATTGAGCGCTTACGCACATGTAATCACGTATATGTGTGTGTGTGTGTGTTGTCTGTGTGCACATAAATACTTAAGCCGCACTCGCGAGAGCACAACCCGAAAGGGTGGGAGTCGGATGACGAGGAACCGTTAAAATTATGAATTATTCGATATCGCGGCCCATAAATCAGGAAATTCGCGAATCGGCTGAATGTTTTCTGGGTTTGGCGAACGGATTTATTTACGATTATGATGATGGTGATGTCGATGATGATGGAAGGCCAACATTTATCAAAGTCAGCATAAAATGAGATATCTTTTTTGAGGGGATTTGGGTTTGACAAGCTGGTTGCTGCCCTTTGCGTAATTATTTGTTTTATAGGTCATTTGTTAATGCACTTGAAAAAAAAACAATCTTTACCGCAAGATCTTTATTAGGTAGCGATTTCAAGATTCATCAAATTGCATCATTTTGTTCAAGTGTTAATAATTTAAATGTTTCAACAAAATTACGATTAAGAATAAATAACATTGTTTGCCAAATACAGTGCACGTAAACTAAAAAATAATAATAATTCATAGCACTAATAAAGAAAAAGAGAATGATTGTAACAGAATATAATTTGAAAAAATATGTTACTTAATTCATGTTTAGGTTGATGGTGCGTTCCAAACAAATTAAAATTATTCACAAAAGCATCATACATCGTTTCAATGTAATTACGATTAAACTTCACAATCCATATCTTTACATAGACTTGTCAAATCTTCAAAATGCATCAAAATTTCAAAGATCGGAGTTCAAGAATGTGTAGGGGAAGGTAGGGCAAGTCGACCATTTGGGGGAAGAGCAACAATCGCTCGTACGGCCGTAATTTTTAACATTTTTGATATTTCCAATGTGTATAAACGTTTTAAAAATCTAAATATTAGCCCACATTAACAGCTCTTATTGAGTTTTTTTACTATGAACACTAAATCATAACCTAATTATTCTCTCTTATCCAAGTTTGTTTGTTTTTAAATGCAAAAACAATTGTGGACTCTATGCTCTATTTAACTGATTTTAGATTGCTTCCATTTGCTTGTATTTATGTACACAAAAAAAACCCTCATAAATATTTAAATTTTCCATCACGCGTTCGATAAAAAAAAAACTTTTTAAATGATCAATTATCTATCTTTCCGCAGCCGGCTGCCTAAAATTAAAAAAATTCAACCGATAAACAAAATGCTCATGGTCAAATCACTGCCGCTCGTGAATCCTGACCTCATACCCCCTCAAAACTCATGTGATACTTTGTCGGAGAAGCAGTCGATTGGGCGGTCTCCATCACTCAAGTATCGGGCTAACATTCCCATCCATAAATCCATAAAAAATCTGTATCTTTTGAAGGAATTTTTTGATCGATTTTGGTGTCTTCGGCAAAATTGTAGGAATGGATATGGACTACACTGAAAATAAATGATACACGGTAAAAAAATTGTGATTTTTTATTTCACTTTTTGTTACTGAAACTTGATTTGCAAAAAAAATACTATTTTAGAAGACATTAAATGCCAACTTTTCAGATATTTCCAGAATGGGCAAAAAATCTTTGACCGAGTTATGATTTTTTGAATCAAAACAACTTTTTTCAAAAAATCTAAATATTGGTCGCAAAAAAATTCAATTTTATTTTTCGATGTTAAATTGAAATTGCAATCTAAAAGTACTTGAGTGAAATTTTGAATAAGTGCACCGTTTTCAAGTTATAGCCATTTTTAGGTATCTTTTTTCAAAATAGTCGCAGTTATTGATTTTTTTAAAATAGTGCCCATGTTTGCCCAGTTTTGAAAAAAAATAATTTTGAAAAGCTGAGAAAATTCTCTATATTTTGCTTATTCGGACTTTGTTGATACGACCCTTCGTTGCTGAGATATTGCCATGCAAAGGTTTAAAAACAAGAAAATTTATGTTTTCTAAGTCTCACCCAAACAACCCACCATTTTCTAATGTCGATATCTCAGCAACTAATGGTTCGATTTACAATGTTAAAAAATAAAACATTCGTAAAATTTCTTTTCGAAAAAAATATTTTCAAAAATTTTAAATTAAGACTAACTTTTCAAAAAGACCAAACATTCAATATTACGCCGTTTTAATATGTAAGTCTTGATTTAAAATTCTTGAAAATATTTGAAAATAAATGTATATGAAAAAGAATCAATTTTACATCGAAAAATGAAATTGAAAAATTTTTGCGACCAATATTTCAATTTTTTGAAGAAAATTTCATAAAAAATCATAACTTGGTCAAAGATGTTTTGCCCATCCTGGAAATTTCTGAAAAGTTGGCAGTTAATGTCCGCTAAAACATATCAAAAAATAAAAAAAAATAAAAATAGTGTTTTTTTGCAAATCAAGTTTTAGTGACAAAAAGTGAAAAAAAATCACGTATATCATTTTTTTTTCAGTGTAGTCCATATACATACCTACAACTTTGCCGAAGACACAAAATCGATCACAAAATACCGTTAAAATATACAGATTTTTGAATTTTCATGCATCATTTTTGTATGGACAGCTGCCAAATTTGTATGGAAAATTATATGGACAAACTAATGATGCAAAATGGCTTCTTTGGGCATACCGAAGGCACCAAAAAAGTTTCAGCCGGATTAAAAAATACAGAAAACAGGAATGACCGAAATCTCAGAGAATTGCTCAGTATTTTTTTTTTTTTTTTGTTTTAGGAAACATGAAATGCCGACTTTTCAGAAATTTTTAGAACGAACAAAAAATCTTTGACCGAGAGCTGAAACCGGAACTGGAGTCGGAGTCGGTTTCTGCTGAATTCAGAAAGCCGGAGTTGGAGTTGTTTAAAATATGACCAGACTTATCGTTAATAACTTTGATATTCAATCACACAGCATTTCAGCTGAACTCATCCGAAAAGAAATACAAATGAAATTCAAATCGAAAAACTAAATGTCCTGCTGCTTCTGCTTTCCCAACGCAAAACGGATTAACATGCCCTCTGGCACCAACCTCGTGCCCCACTGTGGCCAAACAACTCCACCACCCCCTCCAGGGGCCAGATATTATGAAATATGGAAAATGCGTGCCCGGTGAAATATGAAAGCATGATCGAATTACCCCTCACACCCGAATGTTCGCGTTTTGATTCGACCGTGAACAAGTGAATTTCTCATGCCAGCAAAGAGGATTTTCTGTTTTCCCAAAGTGGCAAATTTTTAACCAACACCCACGGATCTTAAATTTCCGTTTCTTCAGTTATATTTTATGTTTACCACTCGCAAGAATTTATCTCATTACTGGCTTCTTACGAAATTCATAAAGAAAATCTCGTGCGTTTTCTCGGAAATTTCCAAGGACTCGGAGCAGAAATAGCCACAGCAGTTTCCCCATTATTTCCGGGGAAAGGAAAGCTCAAAACTGCGGAAAAGAAAAAAAGCCAACTAGCACAAACGAAGACCTGATAACAAGCTTCTTAAACATTCGACGACTAAAATTGAGGGGAATTTTTCTAAGAAGTACGAAGAGCAACTATCAGTGCTTATAAAAGCTATTTTAATCGACAACGCTAGCACCTTTGATCCAAAGTTATTTCAAAACAATGTGGATGAAAATCAACAAGTTTAATTTATCTACTATAAGAAGCAGTTTTTCATTGTTCAGCATAGTCCATTGTATGACAATCCCGGCTAGTGCACAGTATAAACAATGTTCATCACACAGCAGAGATAAGACTACACATAGGCAACATTCCACATAAAGTCACAAGCTGTTGTTACTGATGTTCGAAGCATGGTGACGTGTGTTCGCATGTTGTTCGCCCCAGCATGCCCATTTGCAGTACCAGAGAGGCATCATCTAATCACCCCGGCAGTGAACAAAATCGCCGGAGTCTAGCCTTTTCCATCGGTATCAGCAGTGCAAGGTTGGACCCCATGCCAGCATGCGAGCTACGCCCGGAATGATAATGATGCCAATATATTAAGCGGTATTCTGATACCTCATATATCACATTCACCTGTGAGCGGGCGGGGGTCAGTTGAGGCCAACCTGCGGGGCTTGGGATCACACTAGTGGTGTAGAACTTCCTGCTTTTTTTTATCTGCCAAAATTTGGTTCTACCACAACGAGCGTCAGCTTCCAAAAGCGAGTCCGTAGGGTTGATTGGGGTCTTAACTTGTTCTTTCTTAATCTTTCAAAATTCTGTTAGAACTCACTGTTGCAGAAAAAAACTACGGCCTTCAAAGAAAATAAAAACATAACCTTCCCCAGCTAACCCTACGGCGAACGAATTTGAAAAACACCCACGCCGCCCACCTCGACGACCTAACGCTTTCATATACTTCGGGAAATTTATACCTTCTGCAATGTGAACTCTCCACGGCTGCACAAAAGCGAGATGAATGGGGGAAGCGCTACTGACATTAAAGAGCTCCATCACGTCGATCATACACACACACAGACTGCAGTCGACGCAGCTAAATCCTCGTTCGAGGTCGTTTATGGGCACATCAAAGTTTGATTTACATTCAACGCCCACCCTGAATGTTGTATTCAGGGTCAGTAAAGCAGGAGCAACCGGTCGGATTCAGCGTGTGCGAATCACATTTGTAGGATCTAGGTTCGGAGCGACCGACTGTGAGTGTACTACAGAGGAGAGCTTTCGATAAACATCTGAATAGGGGAGAGTGGATTTCGATCTGACGACCTAACCTCTAAATTAGGCAGGGACCGACATAATACTCCCCCATCCCGAAAAAAATGACAATAGAAGTGCACGTCTGCCTAAAATGCTAACCAGCAAGCTTCGACTTCAGCTATTTGAAAACACCCGACTCCATTGACTCTGGTTCACAACTCCACAACAAATCCCATTCAAAGCCGACTCCGACTCCTGTTTCTCAGAGTTTTTCACTTCGACTCTAACTCAGGCTTCTTTTAATTTGTCGACTTCAGTGTTGAATCAAACTTTCGAATTTCATTACCGCTTGTTCACGATTTTGGGAACTGTTTTTTCTCCGTGTATCACAAGGGAAGAGCGGGCCAAAGTGGGCGTAAATTGGACTCCAGGGGAACATTCTGAAGGGTTTCGTAAAGCTCCTGTTCCACGCAATCACCTGGCTGTGTCTGAGTGTATATTAGGGTGTAATATGGTTGCTCAAATTTAGTGAGCACAGCATCTTTTCAGTTCCTATTGGGGTTCTAAACAACTCCCCAAAGTTTGAGAACGATTGGTTAAGTCCCCACTTTGAGCAAAGCAATTTAATTTTCCATATAAATTTGTATTTGGTAGTGCGTGGCCGAATGGTTACGCTGTCCGCTTTGTAAGCGGATGATTCTGGGTTCGATTCCCATCTGCTCCAACCTTCCATTGGATGAGGAAGTAGAATGTCGGTCCCGGCCTTGGTTGTTAGGCCGTTAAGTCATTCCAGGTGTAGGAGTCGTCTCCATGCCATAAGTACAAACAACACACCAAACCAAGCCTACTCCGGTGGAATCGCTGGCGGCGGTTGGACTCTCAATCCAAAGGTCGTCAGTTCAAACACTGGGGTGGAAGGTTCCTTGGAGTAGAAAGAGGTTTGAGTGCTCTCCCCATTCAAGCCTTCGGACTCCTAGGTTCGAGCAGAAACTTGCAATAGAGACCACAAAAGACCAGAGGGTCGTTAATGTGGATGGTTTGATTTTTTTTTATTTGAAATTTGTATGTGGAAACCCATTTTTTGGATTTTGATATCCACGTTTCACGTTGTATTAAAACCGGATTCATATTCGGTTGCTCTGGAATGTGCTCTACAACTTTTCCGAAGAGAGTATGGTGCTCAACTGCTCCTATAAAAAGATACAGCGTCTAAAACGTGTTTTTTGCTCGAAAATTACATTTTAGACGAGTTTTGAAGACACTGATTCTTCTTTCAGGAGCAAGTTAGCACCAAACTCTTTTGGGGAAAGTTGTAGAGCACCTTCCAGAGCATCCGAATATGAATCCGGTTTTGATATCGCGTAGAACGTGGATTTTTTTAAATACCAAATTCAAAAAATGGTTTTTCCCATACAAACTGTGAGGACTTAACTAATCTTTCTAAAAATTTGGGGAGTTGTTTAGGACCCCAAAAGGAAATGAAAAATTGATGTGCTGGAAAATCTTTTTTTACACCCTAGTGTATATATGTTAGGTATTCCCTCACAAGCAGACCTTCCGGATCATGGAAGCAACAACCAGACGTGCATCGCCACTCAATAGCACTTGACAGTTTTTCTAAGGCCATGGCTTGGAAAAGGCACCATATCAATTTGTTTTGTGTCTAAAGTATGTTTTTGTCAATGCACTATGAGGTTATTTTTTTTACTATGAGGTTATGAACGACCGAAACCTTTATCTTCACTTATTCGCTAGTTTTAGTGATGAAGTGCTATTTAAGTGCTAAATAGCACATTTAGCACTTGAAATTTTTGTGATATTCAAATTACTATAAATTTTTTGCTTATCAAAATTGTATAGTGAACAACGGTTATTAAAAGCATTGAACTAAAGCTTGTTTTGATGCACAGTGAGCAAAGATTCACTCTGCCGGTTTACGAAGGCAATCATCTCAAAATGTGGTGAAGTGCTATTGAGTGCCGATGCACGTCTGGCAACAACGCGCATGATGTATTTGAGCAATATTCGTTTGATTTTTTTTTCTCGATGATCGGTGGAATTTACGTGGGATTCGGGCGGTGGGTAGGTTTGCGGATGCGCCAAATTGATTATCTGGTTGAGTTATAAAAATTAACAGAGAGAGAAAAAAGGGTTTTTTCCATCGTTATGGTTTTAACCGGTGTGAAATAGTAGTTTATGCAACAAGTTGCAAAAAGAGGATTTTTTCAGCACGAGTCGTACATTTATCCAACGAGGTTCACCGAGTTGGATAAATACGAAGAGTGCTGAAAAAATCAAGTTTTGCAACGAGTTCCATACAACATTTTTTGCAATTCTGATAATCACCCATTGTGTGAAATTTTCATGTCTTTTGTCAATAGTTCGTTTAAATAAAAAAAATGTTGAAAATTGTTACTTTTCGAAACAAGTGCTGAAAAGTTTAACTTTTCAGCACCCATTTCAGTGCTGAAAAGTAGAACTTTTCAGCATTTATTTTGAAAAGTGTTGCTATTTGATTCTGTTATTTTTGGTACAGAAAAGTAGGCTATTTCGTCGTTCAAGAATGACAGGAAAAGTAAGTAGTTTCACGACGGAATTGCAAAAAGAAACTTTTTCAAGCACCACGAAAATTGAGAAGAGGCGGTATTTTTGCAAACGCGCTATACTTCGGGAGCATTTGTGGGATTTAATTATTCATTTAAGAGCGAGTCCACGAACAGGGCATACCCCTTTGTAGGGGACGTCGTTTGGACCTCACCAATCTGCCTGAAATTTTTAGGGATTGTTTATACATATAAAACTAGCATCTGGCCAAAATATGAGCACTCTAGGTCAACGGGAAGTGGGGCAAATCGGGACACAAAGTTTGAAGGTTCAAAAACGTCAAAAATCTTAAAAAGGCTATAACTTAGGCAAAATTCAATTTAATTTCAAAATTCAAAATGCATCTGAAAGGGCTTAAAAATGCAACAAAATGCAGGGAGAAGCATCCCAATTGGTTAAATCTAACGGGAGTTATTGGCGTTTTAGTGAAAAAATAGCATAATTTTCAAACTCAAATAAAAAAGTGTTCCATCCAGATATCAACTCGGTTCGACCTGCAGCTTGTAAAGGTCATCTGAGACTACCATATGAGACTGAGAACGCTTTGGGTAAGGCAGTTTAACATATCAAGTAGACACTTTTACTCTTAGTGAATTTTTTAATTGTAAATTTTTGCTCAGGGGACCCCTTAGATCCCATTTTCTGGTGATAATTTCATCATATTCGTGTTCCTGAGACAATTTCACAATAGAAACATTCACAAAAATGTTTATTTTCATCCATTTTAACCCTTTAAAAAATGAAAATGAAAAATGAAGCTGCTTTTTTTCTGGTGTCATCTAGTATCCTTGGAAACGAACTTGATTTTCAATAAATGTGAATCGAAGATCTTTTAAACTTTCATTTTTTAAAGGGTTGAAATGGATGAAAATAAACATTTTTATTCATGTTTCTATTGTGGAATTGTCTCAGGAACACGAATATGACAAAATTATTACCGGAAAATTTGATCTAAGGGGTCCCCCGAGCAAAAATTTATAACCAAAAAATTCACTAAAAGTAAAAGTGTTTATTTAATATGATAAACTGCCTTAACCAAAGCGTTCTCAGTCTCAGATGGTAGTCCCAGATGTACCCTACAAGATGCAGGTCGATCCGAATTGATATCTGGATGGAACACTTGTTTATTTGAGTTTGAAAACTATGCTATTTTTCACTAAAATGCCAATAACTCCCTTTAGATTTAATCAATTGGGATGCTTCTTCCTGCATTTTGTTGCATTTTGAAACCCTTTCAGATGCATTTTGAATTTTGAAATTAAATTGAATTTTGCCTAAGTTATTGCCTTTTTAAGATTTTTGATGTTTTGAACCTTCAAACTTTGTGTCCCGATTTGCCACACTTCCCGTTGACCTAGAGTGCTCATATTTTGGCCAGATGCTAGTTGTATATGTACAAACAACCCATGAAAATTTCAGGCTGATTGCTGAGGTCGATGCGAGATGGGTATGCTTTGCTCGTGGACTCGCTCTTAACAAAAGCTCGAGTGAAGTTTACTTGACAGCCATGCAGGTGAGAGACAACGACAATTTAGGAAAGGGAGAGGTTTTTGTCATAGACTATTGACCACAAGCCGGAGGGAAGGGGTCTAGGGGTTTATTCCTTGGAAGACCAAGAACGTCCTCATACTACCAACAAAGTAGTCCTGATCAGTAGCCCTGCCGCTATGTGGGTTTGCCCCGAGATCAAAATAAAGACCTTTTGATTGTAGACTAGAGTGTAACAAAACATATTTTTTACAGGGCATTCAGGGATTTGTTCCAGGGGGCATCCAGAGGCGCTTTGCATTTGAATTTTAAAAGGAATTTAACCCATAAAAAGAGATTTTTTCAAAAAAAAAAATTTTTAAACGCGTTGAACACTACTGTGTTTACTTTCAACATCACTGTCGTATAGGCAAGAACCAGTTTAAATCACAGAATTTATTCATATATTTTTAATTTAAAACAACAAATTCAAAGAGAAAAATCAATCAAATATTCTTCATCATTTTTTGCATTTTTCATGTCACAGCAAACATTGAAATCTTATAAATAAATATTTCTTTGCAGTTTATGTCTAACAGTCTGCTCACGGCCGAGAGGTTACTTTTAAATTAAGTGCAATCGGTTACATTATGTTGATAATTCTTTGCGAAAGAATTCTCCTGTCCTCTTCGATGTCAGAAAAAAATTGCGTTTAATTCAGATGGAAGTCACTTAGATTCAATCCCGAGCAGGCAGGTTTTTAAGTGCAAAATAAGTTTGAAGTCCAGGCCTTGAAAAAATGTTACACCATAAATTTCAAACTAATACGTAAAACTTTTTTGATCCGAAGTTTGGGAACGATTGGTTTAGTCTTCAATTTGCGCAAAGCGATTTAATTTTCTATGGGAAATTCACGTTCCACGCTGTACTAAATTCGGATTCTTATTCGGATGCTCTGGAGTCTACAAGTTACTCTACAATTTTCCCGAAGAGAGTATGGTGCTAGCTTGCCCCCACACTCTCTACGGGAAAGTTAAGTACAGTATAAAACGTGAATTTTATAAATATCAAAATAAAAAAAAACATCCCGTACAAATTCCCATAGAAAATTGAATCGCTTTTCATAAAGTGAGGACTAAACCAATCGTTCACAAACTTTGAGAAGTTGTTTAGGACTCCGAAAGGAACTGAAAAATTTCTGTGCTCGAAAATCGATTTTGATATTACACCCTACTAAGCATGCTACTTTTACGAGTTTTATTTTGATTTAAAATTTTCATGCAAACCCCCGAAATTGACAGTATCTGTATCGGTAGCACATGAGAATGTTTATGAGCCAAGCGCCTCCATATTTTCGTATAAAGCACATATTTTTCGAAGGAGACGCGTGGTTTTTTTTATTGATTGAAAATTCTGTATATTTCAACAAGTTTAAAGCAGCCTTTTCTCCGTGATACAAACAAACAAGTTGAGCTCACATAACTCAAGTTTCAATTTGTTTAGCTGTGATATCAATACTCAAAAGAGGCCCATAATCTGCACTTTTTTTTGAATGCTCAACAGTACCGACTCCAGACCAAGTGGGACCAAACCCGGGGAGTTGGCAAAAGCCAAAGCACAGGCTGTCAAAAGGGAAAATGATTTGTTTCGGGATTCACCACAATTCCTGCCCGAATGGCGAAAGCGGCACGAGAAATCGCGCAGAGACATGATTTAAGAACATCGTGTTCAAAAAACGGGCTCGTTCCTCCAAAGTCGGTCTCCCTTTCACTGTTTGTCAACTGGCTGTCTGTGTGTCACTAGGTGCACATGTGAACGTGCGTGTATGTGACGGAACCCGATGACAGATAAATCAAAATCGGGTTGGAATCAATCAGCTGGAGCGAGATTTATGCGATTTGATGGTGCGATAGCAGAGCGTTTGGCTTTGTGTTCGGAATCGAGGGATGGAGCTTTAAACTCGATTAAGGAGCAGCATCAGTGGGTTGATTCATTTGAAGTTGGAATTATTTATGGTGGCTAGGGCAAGTGGTAAATGCATTATTCATGCTTCACTTTGTGTCTGACGAGACGGTTTTAAGGAATTATGGCAGAGAAATGGGAGAATGGGATTGAAGATGCTTTTTTTACAGCGTATTTTACACACTTCACATACACAAAAAAATTGTGTAAATTTGGAAGGTTTAATTTTGGAAGTTTGAATATTAACTCTCTTATGATGTAATTTTACCACATTTTAGACTTAAAAAGTGACATTACACCAGAAAAGTGGCAAATTTTCAGAGGTAAAATTACACATTTTATCTGACATAAAAGATGTACCCCTTTCCAGATGTAATAACGTTATGATTCGAATTCGTACAAATTTTTTAAAAATTTTATTTCTGTTGATCGTACAAAATCTTGAAACAAACCTTCACACCCGAATTCATAAAGTTTCGCCAAAAAATGAAAACAAGTTCGTCATCTGTCAGACAGTTTATTTTTTCTGATCATAGTGACCGATAAGATAAAAATACTATACTTTGGTCCTTGATTTAACCCTGGAAAAACAACTTAGCTTAAACGACTTATAACTAAGCCAGTTCTGCTCAGATCGTTTCGCGATGTTCTACAAAGTTGTCCCCTATAAAAAATCTATAAACAGCTCACAAAGTATGTTATTTGGTCCAGTTTTAGATTTTAAGGACAATAATGTATATGTATATGTATACACAATAAAGTGTAAAAAGTGCTGTTTTCCCCATACTAACGGGTCCAATATCCAATACAAAATTGAAATCGAATGGGCACCTAGAATTCTGAACCGAATCACCTGAAAATTTCAGGAGAGCTTCTGTAGATATGAAACTATGATATTCTGCCCGCCTATCCGATCTTGCTCAACTTTTGGCTTTTGTGACGCACCCAGACTGGTGGCAAGCTTTTCAAAAAGTGAACCTCACTTTTGACAGTCCATATAGGGTGAATGCTCAGATCAGAACCCGGTGCGGACCAACATAGCTGGTGATCGTTTTCCTTCTGGATACGATTTCTAAGTAAAGGAAAGGTAGTTTATCGTCACAAGCTGTACATTATCTTCTTGGAATATTGACATTTAACCTCATTTTACACTAAAATATGTTAATAAAGTTAACATTAAAAAATGTGAACGATTGATTTCGTCCTCAAAAGGCTGGATAATATTTTATTTTTTCTAGTTATTTATTTTTCGACAAAACATATTCAAAATAATTCATCAAAAACACAATTTGAAATATTTTTTCACAAAAAAAAACTTTTTTTCAATTGCACATTTGCTGGCTCTTTTACCCTATATTTAGCGTCAGAGGGGTAAAGCGACCAAATAGCGGGGCCCACGGTCCAACCAATGTGAGTATCGCGGCCCATACATACAATTTCGTCGCCATCGTGCTAACTTGTCGTACGTGCATTTTGGGCCAAATTGAGTTAAGAACGCCATTTTGTGCAGCTCACAATGCCTCACCTTTTGACCTTCACAGATCCCCAAAATTCGATTTCAATCCTGAGATATTCAACAAAAACCGAAAAAACTCCGTGCAATTTTGTCACTTTACATATGAAAGTAGTTTCAATCTTGTCGTGCTATCTTGTCACTCCATGAAATTTGATGTAAGTGCGACAAAAGGCCAAAGGGATTTCAGGCCAGGAAAGTCAGGATGCGTTTGTCGCACGTACAAGCTAGACTACCGTAAACATTTGTAATTATAACTCGGGACTCCAGCAACCAACTTCAACCAAACTTTGGGACAATGCACAGAATGGTCAGCCAAACAAAACGTGTTTGTTATTGTTTAAATTGCGTGCTCTCGTTTTTGAATAGTCAAGGTCGAACATTAAACGCGTTTTTCTCGGAACGTCAAAATGGCGGGTGCGACAAGATAGAACGACGACGTCGATTTGACAATCTTGCCATCAGGCTGGACGCACCCTAACGTGCCATTCGAGCTTCAATGTTATGGTCCGTGTCATCTCTAAATTTTATTTTTTGAAATCTACAAATTTTAAAACCCGAGGTAGTAGGGCTTTTAGGCATCACTTTTTCTACAGGAGTAATCAAAACGAATCTAAAGGAAAACAATTCCGTACTACACCACCTATAAATCCCATTGCTGATATAACATCCCAAATACAAACATATACAACACACAAAAACATCGGAAGTTATCCGGGAGCATTGTTATTCTAAACGCAAAAAACATCTGTTCCGATACGCATACAGTATGTAAAAAAAGTATTTACACCCCTTGGGCACTATGCACATTTTGTGATGAAACATGTAAACAATTTAATGTTGACATAAACCTAGTACTACGTTTTGTTTAGAAACTCATGCCGAACATTTTGCTGCAAAAAGCTCATGAAAAGATGTTTTCTATAAAAAGTTATATAACAAATACTATTACAAAAATAAAAAAGGTGCAAAAAAAGTTTGTACACCTTTCGAAAAATTAACATAAATAAAGTTATTTGCTGACAAATCACCATAAATCCAGTCTCCCAACTCCAAATAGGCATCCTTGACTGATTAAAAATATAATTTGGATTGAATATAAAGTTTACTAATTACTTAGTATAAAAGTTTATATAACTCTGGAAATTCTATATAAAACTTATCTAAACTTAATTTTGCAAACTTTCAATTTAACTAAATGTCAATATATTACCATAGAATTGCTAAATAAACATTCTGGAGTGGGTATAACACCGTTTTGGGGGTCTTTGTATCGATAGAATAGATTTTTCGTTGGAATTTCGTACCAACCCGGAATTACGTCGTCGGAAAATCCGCCGGCATCCGAACCGGTTCACAATTCACAAGTCAACCTATGTGGCATCAAAAAGGGCATAAAATGTTCGATATTTTGATACCCATACATCTAGGTTTTCTATAAAACCCACGTTTTTAAATACCTGGACAAAAAGTGAGTCTGATCCACGAGAACAAAAATTACGAAAGTCCATACATTTTTGGCAGGTTGCTCAAACGAAACCATAACAACGTTTTTGCCTAGGTATAAAAATATGACTAAAAGTTATAAGCACATAAGTTTCCTGATATATGAAGATCTGACTACCCTATCATCTGATGGTATGAATAATGAACAGGGATGCCAGATACACAGATTTGTCTGTGTTTCACAGACATTTGAGCTCGTGTCAGACATTTTTTGAGGTACACAGACTTTTTAAAAACTTCGTCAAATTGTTATTTTGTTAAAATATCAATTGAAACTTATTTCGTTAGTCTTCAAATGCTTAAAAACACATGTTTTGATAGATTTCTATGGCTGTAAATTGATTTATTTGAATTTTAGACAAAGACACAGACATACACAGACTTTTTCACAGACATTTTAAAAAATCATGTGGCATCCCTGATAATGAATCAAGTTGATAGACCACTGAAAGGTCCGCCCTTTTGCATCTATTTTGGATAGCATTGCCCTCTAAATGTGAGGAAGGTGGATTAAGTAACGTTTTTCTAGCAACGCCACTAAACAGGCAAACCACTGGATTTATTTTTGTCAAGTATCGACATAGTGACTGGAATACTAATAAATTGAATTGAATTGAATTGAACCGTTATATTTCAACAAATTCATTTTTTTAAACTATGCCCATAACATTGCTGAAAGAAAATAATTGAAAATAATGTTTTTCATTTTAAAAAACGATGAACATTATATATCGCTCAATTCCACGTATCACCAACCACTCGGGCAGGTGCGGCCAGCGCAAAGATCTATCGTCATCGAGATTGAATTTTTTTTCATCTCAGATCCCAGAAAGTCGACGACTGGGAATCGATTTTACGCGGTGGCACGCGGTGAAAAGCCAAACCCAAAATATGGCCTAGACGTGAGTTGCTCGCAAACTCGTCGGTGGGTGTGGGCTCAGGTGCTTCCCGTCAAAGACAACCCCGGTGGGACGAGAGGAATTGATGAGTTTCCTTGTCGAATTGCACACGCTTGGAAAATGTTCCTTTCGTGGAAGTTGATTTTGAGAAATTTCGAACCTCTCGACGGTGTCGCTCTTTAGCGGGAACAATCTACGGTGAAAATGTTGGCTAACACAGTTTACTTTATGACGCATTTTGGTAGGTGTGTTTCTACATCCACGCTGAATTCATTGGTAACGCACAGCTGAAATGGCTTCCAATCAATTACCGAGGTTTGAAACTCTTGTTTCTGTGATTCATTTCCTGGAATCGATTTCGACATTTGAAGGGTAGCGACTTGAATTTATTTCAAGATGGAGAAAAAACGGCACGAATTTGATATTACATTTACTTATATTTCAAATGAATTTCATACCTCATAATCTCATCAAATTTTCGCCACCTTTCGATCGAGTATACCAATTTGCATACATCCCAAACCGTAATTCTAGTCCTAACAAAGTTCACTTGGGGACCGGTCCGTCTATCGCTTCCAGGGAGCAGTACAAGGTGTGAAGTAGTTCCACGTCAGCGCAGATTAGCCCGTCCCTCATCCCCAGAATCCACATCAAGGGTCATCCCAGTCGTTCATTTACGCTTTTGTTCAAAATTTTTCACCATTACGACCCCTAGTTGGTCACGTATGTAGGCTGTAGTGCCAATCGTACGTCCTAGGTAGAGCGGGTCAGCTCACTGACGTCCTGAACTGTACAGCATGCACACAAAAGGTCGTCCTCGTCGGTGCAGAAAATCAACCCCACTTCATCAATACCGGCTCCATCGACGGGATCAATCGTCGCTTGACGGCCTGATGCCGAGCTAAGCTGACATATTGAAAGGACTACCAGAAGGGTAGTCGCACCCATTTTTCAACGAACCGTATCCTATGTCTACGGTATGATAACTGGACGTATGAACATCAGTTCCACTGTGTTAGGTGTATGAAACTCCAGGAGGTATGGATTTACACTGCACGGTGGAATCTAATCGGTTCTATAGTATTTTAGGTTTTGTTTTTAACTGTTATTTAAAGTTAAGTCTCAAATTTTAAAACCATGCCATTTTGAAAACACTCATCGGCCTCAAACTTGTAGCTTTCTTTTTCGTTTTGCCTTCCAGTGTCATTTTTGTAGTTGTTTTCCCGAAACGAGAGCTCACTGAATAGGCTCGGAGGCATCTGTTTAGTTCGCATGATTGGGACAGTTGTTGAAACTAACCTGGTACTTTGGAGTGCACTCCGACACCAGCTCAGTTTTTCAATGTGGGGGTGTATATTCACGAGCAATTCCGTGAATTCAAACATTACGACTTGTAAACAGCTACTACCCTAATCTGAGATATGGACCATGCAACAGCTGATTAATTCAATGTTGGAAATAGAATTTGCTGGCACTTTTTGTATCGAGCATCAGCTGAAGAAAAAAGTCACAAAATTATCTTCAAATTAGGACAAATCGAATGATTATAGCACGTGAAGAAAAGAACTAAATAAAATATGTCGAAAGCTTCTTGATTCTTGATAATTCCGCAATAAGTTTTCAATAGTGCATAATCTCGCCCGTTTTTATTTTTGCTTAAGGTGACGCTTTATTGAAACAACATAACAGAATTATCATAAATTTGTCGAAAAAGATTATCATTTTTTCTAAATTGGCAGTTGTCCCGATCCCTCTTCCATTTGCATGTACCTTTGTCATAAGGGGTAATTTTGGTCCCTAATGACGAATCCAAGGTTCATTTTTTTAATCTATTGACGGAGGGGCGGTATAACCCCTTCAATTTTTCGTCTAGAAGATTTTTTTTTTTTCATTTTAAAATGTCGTGTTTTTTGTAACTTGCAGAGTTATTTTTAAGAGTGCATCAATGTTCTGCAAAGTTGTAGAGCAGACTTTTTGAATTTGATGTATAAACATGTGGAGGTTTATTGTGATCTTCATGAGTTATCGCGATTTTACGAAAACAAGGTTTGAAAAAGTTACAGTCATCCCACATATTCGGAACACCCACAAATTCGGAACTTTTTTGTGATAATTTGCCAATAGCTTGCCAAATACAGTCATTCTGTCGGCCCTACTATTTTTGGACATTTTCTTGTTATTTCACTAGTAACAGTAATACTTTTTGAACAAAAAACTTCATTTCAAAACTAATTTATCCAAAGCAGCAAAACACAAGGAGGGTGCTGTGTCCTATCCCTCGCCTAAACCAGACCAAAATCCATGATAAAGCTGTCAGACCAAGACTCTCAGACCAAAGAGTAAAAAGTAAACAGTCTTGGTCTTTGATATAGGTGCACACAAATCACGAAAAGAAAATTTGAAAAAGAATTTTATTTTTTCAATTCAACAACTGGTATCGGGCTGCAAAATTAAATGTATACCAGAAAATGATTGAATAGTGCGGCATCCTTAATACCGACAATTAAATTAGCAGTTTAGAGCCTTATTCGTTCTCTTTAATTTTTGATCGCGTTTTCGGTTTACACCTGAAAAATCTTGAAATTATTTATGCGGATTTGAGATTCCTCTCTTTCCATCATTTCCTTGCAAAACACTGCCTCCAGATTGCCGTTCCATAACTGTGGCATGTTATTGTGCCTCCCACAATTGTGGAACACCTAAATTTAACTGATATTTTCCCAAAAAAGTTATTAGACCATCACAAAGCTTGAGTTTTATTGTTTTCAATGTGTGAAGTCATATTTTGTAAAAAACATTCCTGGAGAGAACCAAAGTTTGTTTACATCTGTAAGAAAAAATTGTTCCGAATTTGTGGGTTTCAAGGGTCAACGCTTTTCTTTAAAAAAAATATATAAAACTATAAATAAATTTACAATCAATCGATACATCAATCAAAAGATCACAAGAAAAGCTTTCACATGAAGGTATAAGCAAATCATTCGATTCAACTATCGATTTTCTATGATTTTGTGAACATTGGCAAATCTGTAATCCGTTCCGAGATGACTGTACTTCTTTTTATTTCTCTTTGTTTCGTCGTCCATGTCTGTCACGGTTGACCTTGAGCGGCCATGATGACTAACTGTTTTGTGGTTGTACAGCATTCTCAGTGCACTACCAAATTGGGCATCCAATTTTTCATAAAAGTCTCTTGGACACCAAATTTCCAAACCATCCCCATTTCAGGCTGCTATTATTGAAAAACACATTTTTTTCCAATATTCAAAAATGGAAGGGGTCGTACGATCAGGGACAAAAATTACCTCTTAGGATAAAGTTTCAAGCAAATCGATGAGGAGTCGGAGGCAACTGCTGTGTGATTTAGCGGAGAATTACCTTAATTCAAAGTTATTTTCGAATTTTTGATAATCCGAAGAGGTCTTTCTTCAATTAGAACAAAATTTTCATTTTCAAATTAGGGGAACTATACCCTTTCTCAGCCTATTTCTATTATCGGCCTATCAGCACTTTGATCGTGAATTACAGCTTGCATAAAGTGTTTTTGACTGTTCCAAAGTAACAAATAGCTCAAATAAAAGTGAGCAAGCAACTCTCCATTGTTGAAACGTCTGAAACTGTTGATTTAATAGCAGAAAACGGCAAAAGTGATAAGAATTGGTCGAACGGCTTAGTGTGATTAAAATGGGTATATTTCCCCTACATGTTACTAATTTTGCATTTAACTTTCAAAAAAACTTGAAATTATTTTTTTCTGAAAGTTTAGCAAATGCTGCGTAGGAATGACCATTTGAAGGGTTTGGTGTATTATAATTGTATCGTGCTCGATGTCAAGAGATAAAGAGTGCTAAAAAGTTGTCTAAAACGGGGTTTTTGACTTTTTTTGGAAATGCAGTTTCTATTGACAGGAGAAAGATAGCACCAAACTTTCTTCGGAAAGTTTTAAAGCATATTCTCATTTTCAACCCTATTGTGTGTTAATAAAAAGTTTTCAGATCTTCAATGTACCGCTTATCGGAAAGGTCATTTGATTACCTACGTAACATACAGTATGTAAAAAAAGTATTTACACCCCTTGGGCATTATGCACATTTTGTGATGAAACATATTTAAAGTTTGACAGAAAACTAGAACTACGTTTTGTTTAGAAACTCATACCCCGACCCTTTGCTACAAAAAGCTCATGAAAAGATGATTTCTATAAAAAGTTCTATACCAAATACTATAACAAAAATCAAAAAAGGTGCAAAAAAAGTTTGTACACCTTTCGAAAAATTAACATAAATAAAGTTATTTATTGACAAATCACCATAAATCCAGTTATTAATTTTCGATCTGCTAATTTATTTTAAATCTGCTTTTCATACAATGAACTAAAAGAGACACGTGGTTCTTAGAATGAAACCATATCATTTCACAACTTTATATTATTAGGTCCTATAAACATATGAAAAACTATAGTTTATAGGACCTTTTCGAAAAAAAGCTCTAAATTTTTACTCGCTAACTATTACTGGCCGAAAATTTACTGAAATCTAAACTATCGTTAATACAGTCATCCCACATATTCGGAACGTTTTCCAGATCGGCCAATGTTCCAAAAATCATAACAAATCGATAATTGAACTTAATTATTCGGTTTTTACCTTCATTTGAAAACTTTTCTTTCGATCTTTCGAATGCTGTATCGAACATCTGCCAATTTTACCTTTTATTTGAAGTTTTTGAAGAATTACTTTGAAAGGCTTTGAAATCCACAAATTCGGAACACTATTTTTTACGAATGTAAACAAACTTTGGATCTCTCCAGGAGTACGTATTTATTGCGAAATAATGACTTCACACACTGAAACCAATGAAACTCAAGCTTATTGATGTATTATATGGTTTGATAATTTTTTTGTGAAAATATCAGGCAGTGTTGGAGGCAGTGTTTTGCTGCTCTGGAAAAAAAGTCTTGAAATGAAGTTTTTTGTTCAAAAAGTACTACTTTTACTAGTGAAATAGCAAGAGAATGTCCAAATAAAGGTTCTAAAACTAGTAAGGTCGACAGAAAAGCTACTTTTGGCATACTATTGGCAAATTATCATAAAAGTGTTCCGAATTTGTGGGTGTTCCGAATATGTGGGATGACTGTACAGTCCAGAAACGATTATCCAAAGTTCGTTAATCCAAAGATTTTCAATGATGCGTACAGTCATGTTATGCAAAAAAAAAACCTCTTTTTTCGCAAAATTAAATCCAAGTTCAGAGACACCGAATTGGTCAAATTCGAATGGTTAATTTCGTGTAGTATTATCAAAAAAAACTCTAAATATTAAAATAAATTCAATAATATAATAAAAATACGTATAAACAAAAACGTTTATCCCACATTGAATCTAAGCTCGGAGAATTCCTCCAAGAAAATCCCACAATTTTTCGATACAGATGTTCCACATTTCCAAAACACACACCCATTGTACACTCATTATGAATATTTTATTTTGAATGTGTTCTTTTCCCCTCGGATTTTACTTCTCCCCAAATAGACTTTTTACCAGCCCTAACTTCAGCAACCCACCAGCACCGTCACGCACCGTCTTTTCCCGGTAATCGTAAAATAAGAAATACAAACAGACGGAATTAGGCTCCACCAATCCGGAAAATCCCCAAACGCGCCACCACCAGCATCACCCCAAGAAAAGATCAAGATTATCACCTCCTGCAGATGATACTCACCCCAACACAGTTATTCCACCACGTGACACACGAACACAAAAACACACGAGCTCAACACTACACAACAACCCCTTTCCCGAAACACAACTGGGTGAAAATTTCTTCTTCCTATACAGGTTTCTTCAACTGCCACACTATATAATCTTGAAGGCAAGGCGATTCCGTTCAACGACAAAACGACAAACGTCTACGACCACAACGACGACGACTCCACCTCCGCTAATCCAGACTAAGCATCCACTGAGCCGTCGACGACCTGCCTTCTTCCTGTTCTGCTCCTCTTCCTTTTCCGTCTTCTTCGTGCTTTTGTTTCGAATTTCCTTTTCCTCCGGCGAAACCTACCAGCTCCCACTTGAACTACTTATTCAAAGACCGGAAAATCGTTTTCCCCCTCCTGCTTCCGCCGGCAAACCCAGACCCCTTCCGGTCCTTCCTCGAGTGTGTTGCGTTCTCGCTTAATCCGTATTATAAACTATCGCTTCTTCAGCTTACCACTCATGTGAAGATTCGCCTTCTCAGCTGCTTAAAGTGGTTCCACTTAACTGACGGAAGTTGATTGCGATTTCCTCGTAAGTATTTGCGTCAACCGCCGTTGGCAGATCCTTCTCCTGCCGCCAGCCGATTTCCCGCGAGGTAATCCAATACACGACTCCTAGCCTTGCCGACTCAACATTGTGTCACACCTCTCGAGTACAAGCACCACTTCATTAAAGGATGCCCCCGTCCTGCTCCCACCCAATCAACGCTGACATCTGTTATTCGAACACTCTTTTCTGAATGCCCCTTCCTGAACGCACCCACTTCCGGCACGCGGAACACGTCGTTGCTCCGTATGGTTTCACTAATGAACATCCACTTGGGAGACCACCACCGTCGCCAGGACCAACTCCGCAAACATTGACGCGAAATTACAAAAATCGCACCAACACACGCGAACTCGGCAAAAAAACGTCAATTTCCGGCCAAATTTTAGCAAAGTTCACCGCTAGCCAAATTCAGCACTACCACGACGACGCCGTACCGTTACGTACGAAGGAATTCCGCGGACTGAACGACGGTGTCGGACGACACTCTGGGACTCAGCATCTGCCGGAATGTGTGCCGGAGAGCGGGGAACGGAGCGAGACCGGAAGTGTGTCAGCTGAGGGCGAAATGGTCCATCGGGTGGATGGGATCGAGAGAGAGCGCGAGAGGGATGCTCTCGTGTAAATGGAAGAGAGAGCTTTTCTTTCCTCTCTTTGGAGAGGAATGGTGCTCTGTTTTTGTTATTGGAAGCGTGAATGATGATTGAGATGACTGATGAATGTCGCTTGGCTCTCTAAACTAAAAAAAAAAAATCAGTTCTCTCTGAACTAAGGTCCGATTTTCAATGTTAAAAATTGAATCTGATCTGAAATTTCTGATCTCTAATATTTTGAAATATTTCGAAAATTTTGAAATCGAGACTAACTTTTGAAAAATGCCAAATATTTAATATTACGAAAAACTTGTATCACAGCTCAGAAGAACTCATTTTGACATCTAAAATATATCTGAACCTGGAGGCTGAATAGTGGTTCGCAAAATGGCCTCAATTTTAAACTGTCAAAATGGAACCAATTTGCTGTTCGTCAAAAGTAGAGAATATTGTATTGTTTTTTTTTTTTTTTTTGCAAGAATGAATATTTTTTGACTTTTGAGAACCTGGGGTTGTAGTCAAGAGACCTTAAGAAAGTTGAAGGCGAGATTGTATTTTTTTTTATAATTATGAATGGAAGTTGTTTATGGGGTCGATGCTGTTGTATCCATCCAGAAGCTGTCTCTATTGTTTGATTCCGTTTGAAAACCTGGTTTAGTGAAAATTCTTTCTGTTTGTTCGATCAGCTTCGCTAGAATTAGCGAGGTTTTTTTTTGCTGGATCAGGAAGAGCTGCAGGATTCCAAAATCAGCCAGGGAATTTATTTGCGACATCGAAGAATTACACTCTCGCCGCAGATCTCCGTCACCCGTAGAAAAGAAAAATCTCTGCTGACCGCGACGCAACAATTTTCCACCAAAAAAAATATTCAAAAAAAATACCAAATAAAACACATAGGGGAACAGCATCTAATTCCAGCGTGCCTCTAATGTTGGCAGGTCAGAACTTTGACATTCAATTAAAGCTAATTAAAAGCGTTTTAAACTTAAATGGAGTGATAAATAGCTCAATCAGAAGTGAGCAAGCCAGTTTCTATCAAAAGTTTTGCAAAATGAGTTGTTTAAATAGTGAAAATCAGCAAATTGGATGGAGTTAGGAGCGAGTGCTTAACCTGCCAAACATATGAGAATTTCCCCTACTACTGATTATAAAACATCTCATTTACCAGTAAGAAAAAAGTCATGCTTGTGCTTGAACATCCTCCTACTTTGTAGATGTAAACAAAGCGGGATCATTCGAAAATCACGTTACGCATTCTCTCTATTCACCACCCCGATCTGAACATGTGATTTTTATTGATGATTGCTTGGTGCAACTACATTTTTTAGTCAAAAGTTGAAATAATCAAATAGCATTTTTTATCTTTTTTTTCAGCAATGCTTTTGATTTTTATTGATTATAAAATTACTCTCAATTTATAGATTACTGCATATTTTGATAGATTTGTTGTATGAAAAGCTGACATTTTTTTTTTTTTTTTTGACGAACTACCTACTGATGCAAAATTCCAAACAACTGCTTGCCAATCCAAACAACAAAGGATCGAACCCGGTTGATTCCAAATTCAATGAGTCTGGAACTTTCTCATTGGGAGCAGATAGGAATCGAGAGTGGCAGTGCGTGGCCGAATGGTTACGCTGTCCGCTTTGTAAGCGGATGATTCTGGGTTCGATTCCCATCTGCTGCAACCTTCCATCGGATGAGGAAGTAAAATGTCGGTCCCGGCCTTGGTTGTTAGGTCGTTAAGTCATTCCAGGTGTAGGAGTCGTCTCCATGCCATAAGTACAAACAACACACCAAACCAAACCTACTCCGGTGGAATCGCTGGCGGCGGTTGGACTCGCAATCCAAAGGTCGTCAGTTCAAACACTGGGGTGGAAGGTTCCTTGGAGTATAAAGAGGTTTGGGTGCTCTCCCCATTCAAGCATTCGGACTCCTAGGTTAGAGAAGAAACTTGCAATAGAGAACACAAAAGACCCGGGGGTCGTTAAAGTGGATGGTTTGATTTTGAGGAATCGAGCCCAGGACCATTCGCTTATAAGGCAAGCGAATATCGTGAGATTCAAAATGTTTATTTTTGTTTAAAAAAAGTGCATTCAAAGTTTAATCCAAACCAAACATTCTCAGAGAATTGTTTTAATCCTAGGTAGCACCCTAGCATTGCCCCATCCGACCACGTGTCATAGAGGCTGAGAAATGGACCGCATGGAATCCCGGAATGCTGTGAATCACAGATGTAAACAAAACAAGCATTCCTCCTCAGCGTTGCGATCTCTTGCTCTCAACTCCCGACCGAAACCCGAGCAGCATCCGAATCTCCCAACCGATTTGTTCGGAGAGTGGAGCTCGCCAGCATCTCCCAGATTGTCTCCGGTGTTGGGGTAAAGACCTACCCCACACGTGGTAGCGGCGGAATGTACACAGCAGTTGGAACCATTCGCGGCCGGTTGAGGCTCCGAAAGCAGGTGAGTGGGCCAAAGCATTAAATTAGGGCTTGTTTAATGCTTTTGCGTCGAGATAAAGTTCTTCGGTCCTGCACGAGAGTCTGAGACAAACAGACAGTCCAACTACTGGGTGCCAAAATGAGATGCGAATGGAGGATGCAGGTTCTGCTCGAGGGTCACGATTTTTATCTCCGGAAATTGCAGGCACCCTTAAACTTTGCATGCTAGAAGGCATCATGCAAACATGGTTGAATGTGGGTACACACACGAATACATATGGTTCGGTTATGTGCTTCAAGGGTTGACTAAAGCAGTAAATTCAGGGTGAATGAAGACAATTGAGACAGGTTAGTGTGCTTTTCGGGGTGAAACATATAGAATTAAACTCATTAAACTTTGTTGAAAAGATCAGCAGAACAACCAAATAAAGAAACAATAAATGATAAATGATAAATGATAAATGATAAATGATAAATGATAAATGATAAATGATAAATGATAAATGATAAATGATAAATGATAAATAATAAATGATAAATGATAAATGATAAATGATAAATGATAAATGATAAATGATAAATGATAAATGATAAATGATAAATGATAAATGATAAATGATAAATGATAAATGATAAATGATAAATGATAAATGATAAATGATAAATGATAAATGATAAATGATAAATGATAAATGATAAATGATAAATAATAAATGATAAATGATAAATGATAAATGATAAATGATAAATGATAAATGATAAATGATAAATGATAAATGATAAATGATAAATGATAAATGATAAATGATAAATGATAAATGATAAATGATAAATGATAAATGATAAATGATAAATGATAAATGATAAATGATAAATGATAAATGATAAATGATAAATGATAAATGATAAATGATAAATGATAAATGATAAATGATAAATGATAAATGATAAATGATAAATGATAAATGATAAATGATAAATGATAAATGATAAATGATAAATGATAAATGATAAATGATAAATGATAAATGATAAATGATAAATGATAAATGATAAATGATAAATGATAAATGATAAATGATAAATGATAAATGATAAATGATAAATGATAAATGATAAATGATAAATGATAAATGATAAATGATAAATGATAAATGATAAATGATAAATGATAAATGATAAATGATAAATGATAAATGATAAATGATAAATGATAAATGATAAATGATAAATGATAAATGATAAATGATAAATGATAAATGATAAATGAGAAATGATAAATGATAAATGATAAATGATAAATGATAAATGATAAATGATAAATGATAAATGATAAATGATAAATGATAAATGATAAATGATAAATGATAAATGATAAATGATAAATGATAAATGATAATTGATAAATGATAAATGATAAATGATAAATGATAAATGATAAATGATAAATGATAAATGATAAATGATAAATGATAAATGATAAATGATAAATGATAAATGATAAATGATAAATGATAAATGATAAATGATAAATGATAAATGATAAATGATAAATGATAAATGATAAATGATAAATGATAAATGATAAATGATAAATGATAAATGATAAATGATAAATGATAAATGATAAATGATAAATGATAAATGATAAATGATAAATGATAAATGATAAATGATAAATGATAAATGATAAATGATAAATGATAAATGATAAATGATAAATGATAAATGATAAATGATAAATGATAAATGATAAATGATAAATGATAAATGATAAATGATAACACAGCGTAACAAAATATTTTTTTTATTTTTTGGCAGCACGAAAAAAAAATGCTCCTCTAGGGATCGGCTTCCCGAACAAAATGCAACCTGGCGCATATTTTTATTGTTATCCTAACTCGAGATATTCAATGCAGAAGTTTTGCATATGAATCACCCCCCGTCGGAAAATATTTTTTATTTTGTTTTCTCTGTAACTTTTGATCAATTAGGTCTTTTTGGACGCTTCCGGTGTCATTCGACGGTAAATTGTTAGAAAAACTCAAGATTTGGTCCCATTGGCCGGTTCCCGTAACCGGTTCCGGAGGAAATCCGGAATATTGGCCAAAACTGTGCAAAAACTTCAAAATTTTGAAGTTTTTTGCTCTTAATGCGAAGTGAACGCACTATAGCATGAAACAATCCATACAAACTAAAAAAATGTTGGTCCCAACATGTTTGAAGGTGTTTAATTGAAAAGGTGGCCATTGAGAACCGGTTCCGGTGAATCCGGATCCGGAAACTCCGGAAAAAATTAAGCAATATTTTCACAATTCCAATGTGTCAGACAGATATAAATAAAAGTGTTGTTGAAGCATTCTTTGCTACTTCATATTCATATTACCACAAAAACATGGCCAAGTGGCCAACGGGAACCTGCTCTAAATGTTCCGGATCAGGGAACCTGTGGAAATTATATATTTTTTATTAATGTTATGAAGCAGTTTTTATTAAGACATTTTCAATGTATCTGGAAAAAATCTGAATTGATTCAAAATCAAAATCAGAAATGTGGCCAAGTGGCCAACGGTAACCTGTTCTGAATGTTCCGGATCATGGAACCAGTGGACACTTGACATTTTTTTTAATTTTAAAGGCAGTTTTTTATTAAGAAATTTTCAAGGTTTCTGGAAAAAATATGAATTAATCCGAAATATAAATAAAAGTGTTTTTGAAGCATTCTTTGCTACTTCATATTCATATTACCACAAAAACATGGCCAAGTGGCCAACGGGAACCTGCTCTGAATGTTCCGGATCAGGGAACCTGTGGAAATTATATATTTTTTATTAATGTTATGAAGCAGTTTTTATTAAGACATTTTCAATGTATCTGGAAAAAATCTGAATTGATTCAAAATCAAAATCAGAAATGTGGCCAAGTGGCCAACGGGAACCCGTTCTGAATATTCCGGATCAGGGAACCAGTGGTCACTTGAAATGTGTATTAATTTAAAATAGCATAATTTAATTAGGAAATTTTCTAGTTTTCTACAAAAATCAGAATTAATTAAAATCAGAATCAGAAATATGCCCAGGTTACCAACAGGAACCCGTTTTAAATGTTCTGGATTAGGGAACCAGTGAACATTTGAAGTTTTTATCAAGTTTTCAAAAAACATATTTAGATTAATGAAATTTAAAAATTCCTGTAAAAATTAGGAACATATTCGATATCAGAATTAGAAATATTGCCAAGTGGCCTACGGGAACTCGTTCTGAATGTTTCGGATCATGTTACCAGAGGAAATTTGAATTTTTAATTAATTTTAAAAATGCATATTTTAATTAATGAAATTTTTAAATCCCTGGAAAATCTGAATGTATTTAGAATAAGAAATAAAAATGATGCCAAGTGGCCGACTGTTCCGGATCAGCGAGCCAGTGGTCACTTGGCATATTTTAATTTAGAAATTTTCTAGATTTCTAGAAAAATCTGAATTTATTTGAAATCAGAATTGAAAATGTTGTCAAGTGGCCAACGAGAATCTGTTCTGACTGATCCAGATCAGGGAACCAGAAATCACATAAAAAGTTTATTAATTAAATAAAAAACATTTTTTTAATTAAGAATATTTCTAGATTTCTAGAAAAATCTAAATTTATTTTAAATCATACTTAAAAATTTTGCCAAGTGGCCAACGTGAACCTGTTCTGACTGGTCACAATTTTTATTAATTTAAAAAATATATATTTATTTTACTGATTTGTTTTAAAGTTTTGGAAAAAATCACAGTTTATTTAAAATCAGATTTAGTAATATTGCCAAGTGGCCAACGGAAACCCATTCTGAATGTTCCGGTTCAGGGAACCAGTGGTTACAATTTTTATTATTTCAGTAGTCACAATTTTTATTATTTTAAAATAAATATATTTATTTTACAGATTTTTTTAAAAATTTTGGAAAAAATCACAATTTATTTGAAAACAGAATTAGAAATGTTTCCAAGTGGCCAATGGAAACCCATTTTGAATGTTCCGGATCAGGGAACCAGTAGTCACTTGAAATGTTTATAGATTTAAAAAAAGCATAATTTAATTAGGAAATTTTCTAGTTTTCTAGAAATAGCAGAATTAATACAAAATTAGAATCAGAAATGTGGCCAGGTGACTAACAAAAACCCGTATTAAATGTTCTGGATTAGGGAACCAGTGAATATTTGAAATTTTTATCATGTTTTCAAAAACATATTTTGATAAATGAAATTTTAAAATTCCTGTAAAAATTCAGAATTTACTTGAAATCAGAATTAGATGTTGCCAAGTGGCCAACGGGAATCCGTTCTGACTGTTCCGGATCAAGAAACCAGTGGACATGCAGGGTTGTTACGGGAAAGTCGAAAGAAAATCCGCGCCAAATCCGCGCTGACCGAAACCTCAATCCGTGCGAAATTCACGCCATATAAAAAAATCGCGACAAACATTCAAGAAACATTATTTCCAAACAAAAAACTAATACAGAAAGTATTTGATAAAAAAAAACTCGTTTTATGTTTGAAGGAATGATAGCAAAAAATCCTTTTAAAAAATACCTAAAGAGACGTCAAGAAAAGTGTCACCAAAAATTTTTTTTTGCGAATCAGAGGGACACTACAATAATTTTGACGAATATAAACGAAATAGAAAATTATAAACCAATATAAACAAAATTTAAAAATCTAATAAATGAAATTTAACTTTAAAAATATAAGCTCAAAAAACCAAAATCTAAAATTTGAATATGATTGAATTTTAGATTTCGAAATTCTAAAAATTCAAAATCTATGAATTTTAATACAGATTGTTTTCCATATTCCACACTTAATTTCGAATAATTCCGAAACAAATTTCATTTCCAATATTTGAAATATTTTCTTCCAAAAATTAAAGAATTTAAAAATTTAAGAATTTAAGAATTTAAGAATTTAAGAATTTAAGAATTTAAGAATTTAAGAATTTAAGAATTTAAGAATTTAAGAATTTAAGAATTTAAGAATTTAAGAATTTAAGAATTTAAGAATTTAAGAATTTAAGAATTTAAGAATTTAAGAATTTAAGAATTTAAGAATTTAAGAATTTAAGAATTTAAGAATTTAAGAATTTAAGAATTTAAGAATTTAATAATTTAAGAATTTAAGAATTTAAGAATTTAAGAATTTAAGAATTTAAGAATTTAAGAATTTAAGAATTTAAGAATTTAAGAATTTAAGAATTTAAGAATTTAAGAATTTAAGAATTTAAGAATTTAAGAATTTAAGAATTTAAGAATTTAAGAATTTAAGAATTTAAGAATTTAAGAATTTAAGAATTTAAGAATTTAAGAATTTAAGAATTTAAGAATTTAAGAATTTAAGAATTTAAGAATTTAAGAATTTAAGAATTTAAGAATTTAAGAATTTAAGAATTTAAGAATTTAAGAATTTAAGAATTTAAGAATTTAAGAATTTAAGAATTTAAGAATTTAAGAATTTAAGAATTTAAGAATTTAAGAATTTAAGAATTTAAGAATTTAAGAATTTAAGAATTTAAGAATTTAAGAATTTAAGAATTTAAGAATTTAAGAATTTAAGAATTTAAGAATTTAAGAATTTAAGAATTTAAGAATTTAAGAATTTAAGAATTTAAGAATTTAAGAATTTAAGAATTTAAGAATTTAAGAATTTAAGAATTTAAGAATTTAAGAATTTAAGAATTTAAGAATTTAAGAATTTAAGAATTTAAGAATTTAAGAATTTAAGAATTTAAGAATTTAAGAATTTAAGAATTTAAGAATTTAAGAATTTAAGAATTTAAGAATTTAAGAATTTAAGAATTTAAGAATTTAAGAATTTAAGAATTTAAGAATTTAAGAATTTAAGAATTTAAGAATTTAAGAATTTAAGAATTTAAGAATTTAAAAATTTAAGAATTTAAGAATTTAAGAATTTAAGAATTTAAGAATTTAAGAATTTAAGAATTTAAGAATTTAAGAATTTAAGAATTTAAGAATTTAAGAATTTAAGAATTTAAGAATTTAAGAATTTAAGAATTTAAGAATTTAAGAATTTAAGAATTTAAGAATTTAAGAATTTAAGAATTTAAGAATTCAAGAATTTAAGAATTTTTTTTTGCGAATTTTGAGATTTTTGTTTTTTTTTGTTTGCAAAATTGTTTTAAATTTTATATTTTTTAGTTTTCAAATATTGTTTTTTTAATTTTGATTTTTTTTAAATTTGATTTTTTCTATAAATTTTGAATTTTTGATTTTTAAGTTTTTTGGAGATTTTTAAAATTCTGAATTTAGAAATTTTGGATTATTTTAATTACGATTTTGGAAATAATCTGAATTTTAATAATATGAATGAAATAATCTGAATTTTAAAAAATTGTTTAGAAAAACTATTAAAATATAAAAAAAAGTTTCGAATTGATGAAATTTGAATTTTGAATAATGAAGCATTAATTTTTGAATGTTCTGATCTTTTTATTTTTCGCCAAAAATGTTTAAATTTTGAAAAAAACATTACTCAAAACTCAAAAGAAATTACATATTCAGAGGCGGACATATTAAGAAATGAGTTAAGTGTAGTAATAATTTTATTTGAGAAATTCTCAACCATACATTTAAAAAATAATCTCTACATAATCTTCATCGAAATTTTTCGACGGTTCGTATTAAGAAAATACAAACATTTTCAGAAAAAAAATCTATTAATGAGAAATTTTCATTGCAATCAATGGAAAAAAAAAACAAATTTGCGTAATTCTTGAAAATATTTTTCTTAATAACTTGAAAGTAATTCTTTATAATAAATTAATAAACATTGTGACCAGTCAGAACAGGATCTTGTTGGCTACTTGGCAACATTTTTAATTCTCATTTCGAAGATGTTCTGATATTTAACAGGAATTTTAAAATTTCATTAATCAAAATATGTTTTTTGAAAACTTGATAGTAATTTCAGATGTTCACTGGTTCCCTGATCCAGAAGATTTAAAACGGGTTCCTGTTGGTCACCTGGCCACATTTCTGATTCTGATTTCAAATAAATTGTGATTTTTTTCCAAAAATCAGTATTTTTTTTTAAATTAATAAAAATTGTGACCAGTCAGAACAGGTTCTCGATGGCCACTTGACAACATTTATATTTCTAATTTTAAATAAATTCAGATTTTCCAGCAATTTAAATAAAAATTAAATATGCTTTATTAAAATTAATTAAAAAAATCAAATGTTCTGGGACTGGTTCCCTAATCCAGAACATTTAATACGGGTTTTTGTTAGTCACCTGGCCACATTTCTGATTCTTATTTTGAATAAATTCTGCTATTTCTAGAAAACTAGAAAATTTCCTAATTAAATTATGCTTTTTTTTAAATCAATAAACATTTCAAGTGACTACTGGTTCCCTGATCCGGAACATTGAAAATGGGTTTTCATTGGCCACTTGGAAACATTTCTGATTCTGTTTTCAAATAAATTGTGATTTTTTCCAAAATTTTTAAAAAAATCTGTAAAATAAATATATTTTTTTAAAAATAATAAAAATTGTGACTAGTCAGAATAGGTTCTCGTTGGCCACTTGACAACATTTTCAATTCTGATTTCAAATAAATTTAGATTTTCCAAGAAATCTAGAAAATTTCATAATTGAAATATGCTTTATAAAATAAACAAAACAAAAAGTCAAGTAAACACTGGTTCCCTGATCCGGAACAGTTGGCCACTTGGCAACATTTTGATTTCTAATTTTAAATATATTCTAATTTTTACAGGAATTTTAAAATTTCATTAATCAAAATATGTTTTTGAAAACATGATAAAAATTTCAAATGTTCACTGGTTCTCTAATCCGGATTATTTAAAGCGGGTTCCTGTTGGTCACCTGGCCACATTTCTGATTCTGATTTTGAATAAATTCAGATTTTTCTAGAAAACTAGAAAATTTCCTTATTAAAATATGCTTTTTTTAATTAATAAACATTTCAAATAACCACTGGTTCCCTGAACCGGAACATTCAGAATGGGTTTCCGTTGGCCACTTGGCAATTTTACTAAATCTGATTTTAAATAAACTGTGATTTTTTCCAAAACTTTAAAACAAATCAGTAAAATAAATATATATTTTTTAAATTAATAAAAATTGTGACCAGTCAGAACAGGTTCACGTTGGCCACTTGGCAAAATTTTTAAGTATGATTTAAAATAAATTTAGATTTTTCTAGAAATCTAGAAATATTCTTAATTAAAAAAATGTTTTTTATTTAATTAATAAACTTTTTATGTGATTTCTGGTTCCCTGATCCGGATCAGTCAGAACAGATTCTCGTTGGCCACTTGACAACATTTTCAATTCTGATTTCAAATAAATTCAGATTTTTCTAGAAATCTAGAAAATTTCTAAATTAAAATATGCCAAGTGACCACTGGCTCGCTGATCCGGAACAGTCGGCCACTTGGCATCATTTTTATTTCTTATTCTAAATACATTCAGATTTTCCAGGGATTTAAAAATTTCATTAATTAAAATATGCATTTTTAAAATTAATTAAAAATTCAAATTTCCTCTGGTAACATGATCCGAAACATTCAGAACGAGTTCCCGTAGGCCACTTGGCAATATTTCTAATTCTGATATCGAATATGTTCCTAATTTTTACAGGAATTTTTAAATTTCATTAATCTAAACATGTTTTTTGAAAACTTGATAAAAACTTCAAATGTTCACTGGTTCCCTAATCCAGAACATTTAAAACGGGTTCCTGTTGGTTACCTGGGCATATTTCTGATTCTGATTTTAAATAATTCTGATCTTTGTAGAAAACTAGAAAATTTCCTGATTAAATTATGCTATTTTAAATTAATACACATTTCAAGTGACCACTGGTTCCCTGATCCGGAATATTCAGAACGGGTTCCCGTTGGCCACTTGGCCACATTTCTGATTTTGATTTTGAATCAATTCAGATTTTTTCCAGATACATTGAAAATGTCTTAATAAAAACTGCTTCATAACATTAATAAAAAATATATAATTTCCACAGGTTCCCTGATCCGGAACATTCAGAGCAGGTTCCCGTTGGCCACTTGGCCATGTTTTTGTGGTAATATGAATATGAAGTAGCAAAGAATGCTTCAACAACACCTTTATTTATATTTCGGATTAATTCATATTTTTTCCAGAAACCTTGAAAATTTCTTAATAAAAAACTGCCTTTAAAATTAAAAAAAAATGTCAAAAGTCCACTGGTTCCATGATCCGGAACATTCAGAACAGGTTACCGTTGGCCACTTGGCCACATTTCTGATTTTGATTTTGAATCAATTCAGATTTTTTCCAGATACATTGAAAATGTCTTAACACTGGAACGCCCAACGCACGTCCAACTTACACGGACGCCCAAGCCTCCCAAAAAAGTTGGAACGGTAACTTCAACTCGCTGGTTCTCGGGCATTACTCAACCAATCGGGACGATTCTTGTTTCCAGTGATTTGTAAGAATGTCTAGATGATCCTAAAATTTTGCAGAACTTGATTTGAACAAATCTGTAATTTCTGCGACCGAAAACATCGTTCCACCTTTTTTAAAACGACTGCCTCCGCGGAATTTTTGGCGAATTTTTTTTTACACGCGAAAAAAAAAGTTGGAACGATGTTTTTGTTCGCAAAAATTACAGATTTGATCAAATTAAGTTCTGCAAAGTTCTAGAATCATCTAGACATCCTAACAAATCTCTGGAAAGAAAAATCATCTTGATTGGTTGAGTTATGCCCGAGAACCATTGAGTTGAAGTTACCGTTCCAACTTTTTTGGAGCCTTGGGCGTTGGAATGTTAATAAAAACTGCTTCATAACATTAATAAAAAATATATAATTTCCACAGGTTCCCTGATCCGGAACATTTAGAGCAGGTTCCCGTTGGCCACTTGGCCATGTTTTTGTGGTAATATGAATATGAAGTAGCAAAGAATGCTTCAACAACACTTTTATTTATATCTGTCTGACACATTGGAATTGTGAAAATATTGCTTAATTTTTTCCGGAGTTTCCGGATCCGGATTCACCGGAACCGGTTCTCAATGGCCACCTTTTCAATTAAACACCTTCAAATATGCTGAGACCAACATTTTTTTAGTTTGTATGGATTGTTTCATGCTATAGTGCGTTCACTTCGCATTATGAGCAAAAAACTTCAAAATTTTGAAGTTTTTGCACAGTTTTGGCCAATATTCCGGATTTCCTCCGGAACCGGTTACGGGAACCGGCCAATGGGACCAAATCTTGAGTTTTTCTAACAATTTACCGTCGAATGACACCGGAAGCGTCCAAAAAGACCTAATTGATCAAAAGTTACAGAGAAAACAAAATAAAAAATATTTTCCGACGGGGGGTGATTCATATACAAAACTTCTGCATTGAATATCTCGAGTTAGGATAACAATAAAAATATGCGCCAGGTTGCATTTTGTTCGGGAAGCCGATCCCTAGAGGAGCATTTTTTTTCGTGCTGCCAAAAAATAAAAAAAATATTTTGTTACGCTGTGTAAATGATAAATGATAAATGATAAATGATAAATGATAAATGATAAATGATAAATGATAAATGATAAATGATAAATGATAAATGATAAATGATAAATGATAAATGATAAATGATAAATGATAAATGATAAATGATAAATGATAAATGATAAATGATAAATGATAAATGATAATTGATAAATGATAAATGATAAATGATAAATGATAAATGATAAATGATAAATGATAAATGATAAATGATAAATGATAAATGATAAATGATAAATGATAAATGATAAATGATAAATGATAAATGATAAATGATAAATGATAAATGATAAATGATAAATGATAAATGATAAATGATAAATGATAAATGATAAATGATAAATGATAAATGATAAATGATAAATGATAAATGATAAATGATAAATGATAAATGATAAATGATAAATGATAAATGATAAATGATAAATGATAAATGATAAATGATAAATGATAAATGATAAATGATAAATGATAAATGATAAATGATAAATTATAAATGATAAATGATAAATGATAAATGATAAATGATAAATGATAAATGATAAATGATAAATGATAAATGATAAATGATAAATGATAAATGATAAATGATAAATGATAAATGATAAATGATAAATGATAAATGATAAATGATAAATGATAAATGATAAATGATAAATGATATACGAAAACCTCGAACTTTTACTGTTTCTGTTTCTCTTTCAAATCAAAACATCGCAAAAGGTATGTTTCCCTAAATTTTACATTCAATTACTCAGTGTTTTTATCAGAATTCCTTTGTTTCTTTCCACGAACAAGTTTAGCTACAGGCCAGAAAAAAACCCTTGTTTAGGCAACTCAACTCCAATAAAGTTTCAAGCTCCCAAGAATCGAACTCAAACAAACCCCGGCCCACGTCCAGCCCCGCAGGGCAAACAAACAGAGAAGACACACATATTGGTGATTTTGTTCTGCATTTTTCTTTTTTCGGTGCTCCTTTTAGGTCTTTGTTTTTCTTTATTTTGGACGCTGCTTCTAAGAATGAACCGTGAACCGTGATTTAACCTCCTACGTGGAATTGATCCGGCGGGTAGATTACCAGCTGGAAAATTGATTTCAAAGTTCTTTGTTGACTTTTCGTGCTTGAGGTTTTTTTTAGCCTGAATGAATACGTTTTAAATCAAGTTATGCAAATAATGTTACAACTCAAAAATTTAATTAATTTTATTTAATTTGCTTTTGCAGTTATATTATTAATTTTGTATTTTCAATTAGTGTTCAATCAATTTGAAAAAATACAACATATAAAATTAAATAGTAAAATGATAATTTTCCACAAACATTCTATACTATGGATGTATTTTTAAAATAATTTCAAAATGTGTTGAAACGAGTTTTTTTTTGTCGATTCACTCACACAATGAAAAAGTGAAAACTTCGACCTAAACCAACTTTTTTGTTTTACCAAAATTCGATTCCCATGTTGCGATGATTTTCACTCTTGAAAAGTTTTCCGCTATTCCACTTCCATTCCAATGTTCAACGCTTTTTCCCTTTCTTCTCCTGAAAGATTCACGCAAAATTCCTCAAAGAGTGGCTCCACAAAAAAGCGATAGTGAACCCGAAAATCATTCGAACAAACAGAGACCTCAAACTTTCCCCACTGGGGGAAGGAAGATTGTAATGTGCGGGTGTGAGACCACTCCCACACAAACCCTCAAATGCCACAAGCACTTTTCACTGTGACAGAGAAATGGACCCTAATCCTTTCACTTCCTCCACTTATTTCTTTTTTCGGAAAATTCCCCGGAACTATTTTTCCGGGACCGAAGCGATCCGGAAAAAAAGTGACGAAAATCGCTTTTCATCAGTCGGTCTGTTTTTCCAGTGGTTTTCGGATGAAATTGAATTTTCCTACTTTACCTTACTGATATATGTGCGCTCGCTTAAGCTGAGAGAGGCGAGGAGAGTGGAAAACTTTTCACTCGACCGACATTTAATTGAGTTAATTCGTTGGTTAAACAAACGGGTGTTTGGACGAACCGGAGGACCATCCTGGTTGCGAGTACTACTTTTTATCTGTTGAGTAGGTTTGATGTTTTTTTTTCATTTTCTGCAAAAAATATCCCACTCGTTTGGCAAGCGACTATTACATTTGACAGCATTTTTTTGCCCAAATAAAATCGAGGAAAAGTGTTGAATGCAATTCATTATGAGCGGTAAGCTTTTGGTATAACTATTCATTCACTCGATTTCGCCATGGCATCGAACTTTGGATAATCCATCTCGAGCGGAGGTTGTCCGCTATAAGCTCTGCTTAATTTATAATCTGGAGCAGTGCTTTCCAACCACAGTTTGCTAGTCAACTTATTACAATTTATGCATGCAATATATTTAATTCAACGGGAATTTATTTTAGCTTTGGATAAAATCAGTTCTATCCATTCATAAATTTTTTGACAGTTCTAGGTTTGTATTCAGTCAACTGAATACAAATGCACTTTCCTGCATTTATTGCACTTTTACGAGAGCGAATGACTTATAGGGTTGAAGTTAAAATCAACAACAACAATTGTACTTTTAGTACGATTGGGTTCGAAAATGTTGTGAAATTTCCATATACACCGTATTGTACATTGTACAACTAAGCATATGGTTGTAAAATTATCAAACTATCAGCTCAGTTCAGCGCATCAGCGCAGTTACAATACATGTTTTGAAAACTAATGATAGTGTTTAGTGTGCTAGGTAAATTCCGTATAATTTCAATTTAGCTACCGTTTTAAAATGTGATGTGAGCATTAAAATATTGTTTTAATTGATAATTTTCAGCTTGAAAATCACTAAGCAAAAAAAGATATATAATTTATAGAGCGTCCAATTTCCCGTCCCGGGAACAAAATTCCCGGGAATTCCAGGGATTTAAAAAAAAATATTTCCCGTTTCCCGGGAAATTTGTAAATTTTCCGGGAATTTCCAAAATTCAAGCAAAAGTATACATTTTCTTAATTTTTTGGAACTTTTTTTTTATATTGCTCTGAAAAAATAATAAATAAACAAACTCAACATGATTTCGTTCAATTAAATGTATTGTTTGGTTTATATATAATTAATCAGATTATCAGAAATTATAATATCAGAATTATTTCTGACAATATTAATTTTTGAAGCAACTATGAATAGATCTTGCTTAATGAGTATTAAATTATTACAATATGGTAAGCTTTTAACAGATTGATGTTATTTCATCAAAACAATTTTAACTCCTTACCTCCAAATTAAAATTGAGATATTTACGTTTTTGTTTACCATGATCAAATGAGATGAAAATCGAATTTGTACAAAAAGAATTAATTCAATTGGTTGTATACCTAGTACTAAAGAAATTACAATTTGAAGTAAAAGAATTATGGAGCACTGGTGCAACTACACAGAAAAAAATGTAAATTTACACAGCACGTATTTACTGTTTTGTTTGTAAACTCACTCAATGTAATGTTTAAATATGATGTAAAGAGTAAAAAGTCATGGAAATTACTCCAATGTAAATCTAAATCTAATGTAAATCATAAATCTAATGGAAACGTTGAGCATGGAAACTCAAATCTGATGAATTTCTACCCGTGTTCGGCTTCCTGTAAATTCCTATTTCGCTCTCATACTTCGCTGGCTCACTGCCTGTGCCTCGACCTGAACAAGTTGATGCTTTAGCCGCTCGTTTATAAAATGCGAAGATGGCTCAGTCGGCAGCGGGTAGCAGCAGTAATACGAAACATCCTACCCGTCGTCCGTTCGATTCCAGTCCAGCGTTATTCCACTTGGCCGTCGACGAGAAAGCGTCCCCTACCTGTGAAACAACTTGTTAAAATCATAATTTCCTTTTGCTTCCCGCTTCACTCATTTTAATGTAGAACATAGAGTACATCCTTTTCCTACTGCAATCCAAGTCGAGCTTCTCATTCCCATTGGCCAATCAGAAGTAGTTGATTTGAACTAATGTAAATTTCACAACTAATGTAAATTCCAAAACTAATGTAAATTTCAAAACTAATGTAAATTTCCAATGAATCTAATGTAAATTTCCAATGAACCTAATGTAAATATACATCATTTATCATGATACCTTTTGGTACATGATAAATAATTTATTTTTTTCTGTGTACAGGTGTTAGAGGGTTAAATGTGATAAAATAGAAGACTTTTTGTGGAATGATGTTAATTTATCGTATAATTCAAATCATGTTGCTTAATAATATTTAAAAAAATGAAAAATTCATTCTTATCATTTGTTCTTAAAAACTGCAAAAATATATGCAAAGCTTGCTTCAAATATTTGAAAACATTGGGTTGTTTAGAGTAAAACCAACACTAAAAAGCTTTACCATTTGTTCAAGAGCTGAAACCAGTATTTGTCATGAAAAACATAATTTTTGTATGTTTTTTTTTTTTTTCATTTCAATAAACTGGTCACGGAGGCAAATTTAAAATGTCCCATAAAAAAATAACAAAATACATTATCTTGTAGTTGAATGATTTTTTACATGCAGTCGAGCTGTTAATTGATCTTCACACTTATTTTAACCATTAATGTTGATGTCCTATACTATTTTGTTGCATAATATCAATTAAAACCAAGATCATAACAATTTTCAATAAATTTAAAATTTACCGGGAAATTGGCTAAAAATTTCCGTTTCCCGGGAAAATTGTACCCCCGGGAAATTGGACGATCTAATAATTTAGCATACAAAAATCTTTCCTGTTGTTTAACATGTGATTTTATAGGTTATTTTAGCACTTTTGACGCTCCTAGATATTGCGCAATTCTCACTAACTTGGACTTCGCACTAAATTATTGCTATCGATCGTACTTTTGCGACTTGTCAAGCTGGCTTGGGAAATTTTAATTTTCTCAAAAAATGATCAAAGCGAGCCGATGTTGCTCACCTGTCAATCGCAATTTTAAAGTGCGAATGTCCAGTTTGGTGGAAACTGCGACTGGAAATGTAAATAAAATGTAACCTATGGTATTTGCATCCCAAGATTAGTGCGATCGTTTGTTCCGCGGCACGTTACGGAGGGAGCACTTGAGCAGGCTTGCGGGCAGAACGACATACTAGCGTAGCTGTCCAGCTCCTACGGACGCTACCAAAGCTGCACCGCTAGTTGCGCTAGTCACCGCCAGGAGCGCACGAGATCATCGCAAACGCCCGCCTTGGGTAGCGGCGATGACCAGGACGATGGGACGATGGGACGAAGGAGTCCAGAAGGGGGAGGTTGAGGATCGCTGGGAAAACCCCGCCATTGCAACGGTCACTTTGCCTGGTATCTTGAAGAGGACGGTCGATATCCGTGAAAATCACCGTCACGAAGTAGTGAAATTTTAGAAGTGAAGTGGAAGATCCGGTAGACGCCATCCCGGAGAAAAGCCGTCCGACGATCTGGAGATCCGGACGCAAGCAGGAGGAGCCTGCGTTGATTTGTGGACATCCAGGTAAATACCGTTGCTTCCCCGATCTATCGCCGTCCAACCTCCCTCCGCCATCGCTAATTTCCGTCCCCATTGTGCCCACAGAACCCCTCGGTGTTCGTACGCTTCGCGTACAGGCCGGCACAGACGCATCCGTCCGCCGTAAGCCACCCGACACCCGCGGTATTCCCCGCGCGGTACATCGTACCGCCGAGCACGATCGCTCACGCACGAGGATCGCCCGCGACACCGTTCCGGTGTGGGAACCGCCCTCGCGACGCCGCCATTTTGGTCTGCGGACCAACCGTCGCGAGATAAGACGCCAGCCTCGCCAGCCGTTACACCAACCGACGCCGGAAACCAGGCAGACCGGTGGATTCGTCCGCCGTAGTCCCAGAGTCCGTCAACATACTCGGGAGCGTCGAGGCAGGTGGCGCAGAAGAGGGTCGAGTACGAGAGCAGCAGCTGACCGCCCATAGTGGTCGCACAACGAGAGAGGAAGACGTGTCCCGCCCCGGTTGACCGAGTCCCGGAGGTCGGTGGAGGCGTGTAGCCGTTGTTCCAGGAACGCGAGCTGAGAGTGGAGAGAAAGCGGAAGCAGCAGTTCCGGAAAGGGCCCGAAGAAGAAGGAAGAAGGACGTGTGAGGTAGGAGTATCTAATAAGAAAGTGGGAGAACTAGGAAGTGAGGTACCTACGCAGCTTGAGTCTGCCAATAAACCGCTGGTAACCTGAATAAAGTGGGTTTGTTTTGTCTAATAGTCTAATTAAGTGTTTCCCTACCGATTCCGGATTAACATGCCGACCCTGAGGCAAAGAGGGGGGTCTCATTAATGCTGGAGTAGCCCACCATTAGTTACAAAACAACTGCTGGTTGCCTAGTTTTTAGAAATTTTATTGTCAAAAGTGCGAGATAAAAGTGCGGGCCAAATCCAAGTTACAATGCAAGGATCAATATTTCCGTGAAATTTTTTTTTCCGTGAAAATTGCATTTTTTTAGCGTGAAAAATCACTAAGCCTTATGAACTAATGAATAAAATGTAATTGAAAAAATTATTCCCCTTTATTCAAACTGTGGTTGAATTCATCAAATATTATAAATTTATTTTTTGCAAATCCGTCGTGAAACTACTTACTTTTCCTGTCATTCTTGAACGACGAAATAGCGATCAGTAGTGAGGTGCCTGTGTGGACGCGCAGTCTTTTTTCGTGTTATTTTCCGTCTCTTTTATGTCGCTGTTCGAGTGCATGGGGTGATGGATTTCTTCTTCTTCTTTTTTCATTTATTTTTTGTTCGCGCGTTCGTTGGCCGATGAATTTTATTTTTGTTCTCTTTATATAGTTTTCGATAGAAACGATCCGATTTTTGTTTTTTTAGACAAGCAAGTCGTATTGCTGGATTAAGTCCTTTCCATATCATCGAGGATCGGAAGGCACGTCGACGGATATGTTTTAAGGCTTATGATATAAAATAATTTTAATGAATGAAGCCCTTCCTACATCACCGTTGATCGGAAGGCACGACGACGGAGAATTTCTGGAGAATCGCGGTCGAATTAATACTATATTTAAATCCCTAGATAGGTATCTTTCCGCAGCCGGCTGCCTAAGATTTTTAAAATTTCAACCTATAAACAAATTGCTCATGGTGCCTACCACAGTGAATCCTGACCTCATACCCATCTTACTAACCCCTCAAAACTCATGTGATACTTTGTCGGAGACGCAGTCGATTTGGCGGTCCCATCACTCAAGTATCGGCTAACATTCCCATCCACTTCCCCGTGTCTTACCACTGGTCGTGGCCGGCGTCGGTATTGATCAGCACGATAGGGACCTTTGAAAATTGCGAAGGGGTGATGATTGGTTCCTACTTTTCATCTGTGGTCCACGGAGCAATGTTTGGGGGTCCTGGTCAATAACGAAGTAGCAGCTACGGGTAGACACCAATGCTATGCTATGCTATGCATTCTTGAACGACGAAATAGCCTACTTTTCTGTACCAAAAATAACAGAATCGAATAGCAACACTTTTCAAAATCAATGCTGAAAAAATCTTCTTTTTGCAACTTGTTGCATAAACTGCTATTTCATGTTTTGCCTTCCTCACGTTACTGAGGAAAGGCTATAAAATCACTCGAAAAATGAACTTCTCAATTAGACCTCCTAGACCCATGAAGGTATACCTATCGACTCAGAATCAAATTCTGAGCAAATGTCTGTGTGTGTGGTGGGATGTTGATCAAAAAATTGTCACTCGATTATCTCGACATTGGCTGAACCGATTTTGTCCGTTTTGGCGTCATTCTATCCGTCTTGAGGTCCCATAAGTCGTATTAAAAATTATGCAGTTTAGTTAAGTACTTCAAAAGTTATGCTAAAAAAACGAATTTAGCAAAAGTCCGGGAGATTGTAAAAAGGGTGGATTGTTTTTGTAAGAAAACCCGTCATGCTATACATTTTCAGAAAGGTATTTAAAAGACCTTTCCAACGCGTCCAAGACATTGAAGATCTGACAACCCTATCAAAAGTTATAAGCACTTAAGTGTTATTTACGCACTTTTTGCATTTTGGGTAGCACCCTTTAAATGTGAGGAAGGCGCCTACCACCTAAGGGTGGATTAAGTAACGTTTTTTAAATGAGGTTTTGCAGTGCTACTGTGTTTCAAATGTAAAATTGTATTCCTTTCTGCTAGATTGAAGAACAAAATCACTTATTTCCCATGATTCCCTTCATCAATCTTAATGAAACTGGTAGCAAAAGTCGAGATTTTTTTGCTCTAAAATAATGAACTTCAAATTTTCGGGCGCGCAAAAAAATGTGAACTTTTTGTTCAAAAACCATGATTTGGAACACGAAAAAAATAGTTTCCCTGTGTATATCAATGAAATAAACTGTTATATAGACAATGACACCGTCTTTGCAGACTGAATACTAATGTTAAATGGGACAAACATTGAACGAAAAGCTCCAGGAGGATAAGGCGGGAATCGAATTCACGCCCCATAGCAACTTAGGTATCGGCAGCCGAAGCCACTAACCACCGCGCCACGAGGCCCTCCAAAAATTATAACAGATGTGTTAACATATATTCAACAAATTTTTATTGATTTTTGATAGACTTTCTTGCCAAATAGTCACAATTATTATCTTTTTCTAAATTTACAGTTTATTTAGAGACAAATCAAACAAATATTGGAAAGTTGTACACCAAAATGTTGGAAATACTGTTTCTTATCTGAATCCAGCAGAAGTTTTATAATCATGTTGATTTTGAATGTAAAAACATTTTTTTTTTTTTCAAAAATCATAGGTTTACGCTACTTGTTCATATAGATATACAGATATTTGAATTCTAAAAAGAACTCGCCAAGTAATCTAAAAATAAAGCACATTGTTTTAGTTTTTCCAAGTTATAACAATCACTGCATCCGGCACCCCAGCAGCAGCAAGGGTGAACTTTTCCCCACCCTCACCGTTGTCACCTAGGGCCATGGGATAGAAAACGATCCGCGAGAAATCGCTTCGCGCAACACTAGCCTAGAGGTGCTAGATTAAAATTTTGTTCATTTAAAACTTTTTAATGGGGTTTTTGCATTACGACCAGCAACCCCAGACCAAAAGCTCAACCCGATGTCGTGGGGATAGTTTTGTCACCGGCAATGGTGTGAACTGCCCCTGGTTTTTACACGTTAGCATACCATGGAGGGAATCGAAAGCAAAAGGATTTTCGACACGCTTGAAAAAAATGGTTTATTTTTTCCAATTCAACCAACTTGGAATGAATTCATTTTCCCTCGATTCAAAATACCTACTCAATCTAGGGGATCCAACAATTGTGTTAACCAGTGTCGCGAAAGTGTCCTTCCGGAAGTCGTGCGCCACACAGAACCGAGCTGATCACCCGAGCAATGTATTTAATTTGCAGTATCACAAAACGTGCGCCGAATTCGAAGATTTCCCTGGAAAAAAGCACCACCTCGACTGTTCCGTCCAATTTAAAGCATTAGAAAATTTTCCACCTACAGCCAGCGAATTCGTGTTTTCACGGCACGTGGAAATCCCTTCAAATGAAAACCAAAAAAGCACAAGATTTTCCCGCCAAAAATGGTCCGTGACCGTGCCACCTTCCGGCGCGCAGACGACTTCGACGGCGATCGTTTGATTGCCGAACGAGATTCAATAATAGGACAAATTAGATTTTCTTTCCGGGGCTTTTTTTATTTCTTTCCAACAAGGAAAATTTCGTTTTGCTCCCACCCACAATGCTTTCGCGCTTCCATTGATTATTGGGCGCATGGCGAACAAGACGTGATTCATGGATAGCGCACGCGAATGAAAGAGAGGAAGAGAGCGTGTTCTTCCGATGAAATTGGGAAAGCTTCTTACTTTCTTCCGTTGTGCCGTTGAATCGAACAAGCTGATGAGTGAGGAAATTGTTTTACCTGCGGTGATTTTTTTCTCTGGTTTTGTTTTTCTACAGTGCAGATGTTTTCCTTTCCCACCCGACACAAAGCATTGAGCTTTAATTAGATTGTATTCAATATTTTAAGTTAAAATTTAATGCGAGTGTTGCTGAAATTTAAAATGTTTATAATCAAAATCTTCAATACAATTTGATACTAACTAGCTGGGAATATAAAAAATAGTGACTATGGACGGACAAATAACAACAACAACTGTTCAACAAAGAATAAGAATTAACATTTATGATCTAAAAAAAATCTAAAAACTTTTTCGAGAAATATATAGCTAGGGTTAGTGAATTTTACCAATTTCGCGGGCTGCGTGAAATTGGCTAACTTCAAAATTTTGCTAAATATTCCGTGAAATTTACCAATTTTCTAGAATGCTTAAAAATACACTGAAAAAAATGAAATATTCATCAGGGAATGATAAATTTATTGCGTCAAAGTATTTGTGTCAAACACATTTTTTTTTTGGTAATATTACTTAAAAAAGAAGTAATATTCAATCAACAAAATTTTCAAAATTCCGAAAATCAACTTTCTTTTCCGTGGAACAAAGTTCAAAGTTCCACTGAAAAGCGTGAAAATACAGTATGTAAAAAAAGTATTTACACCCCTTGGGCACTATGCACATTTTGTGATGAAACATGTAAAAAAATTAAAGTTTGACAGGAGCCTAGTACTACGTTTTGTTCAAAAACTCATGCCAAACATTTTGCTACAAAAAGCTCATGAAAAGATGATTTCTATAAAAAGTTTTATAACAAATACTATTACGAAAATAGAAAAAGGCGCAAACAAAGTATGTACACCTTTCAAAAAATTAACATAAATAATGTTATTTGTTGACAAATCACCATAAATCCAGTCTCCCAACTCCAAATAGGCATCCTTGACTGATTAAAAAAATAATTTGGATTGAATATAAAGTTAACTAACTACTGGCTGTCATTTTTGACCTCCCGTTTATCTTTGAAATTTTCTTTAAAATGTGCGAAATTAGCTAAAATAAGAAGACTTTGTTACTATTTCGGGTGCCAAACATTAACAGCGGAACTGGTGGAAGTGCGTCGGAAGTCATTTTCGAGAAACATTGGAAATTCGACTTCCACGACTACGGAAGCAAAAAAAAAAAAAGCAGGAACAACATTCGAAAAGTGACCTTTAACGAAGAGTTCCTGTGTGTCCAGTTCCAGTTCCTGCCACATAAGATCCAGGACGGCGTTTTGGATGGCCTTGCCGACAACAGTGTCAATCAAGAATGACTGAAGTAGGTGTGGGTGATGTTCATCGTCTGGCCACTTCAGAGTCATGTGACGCTTGCCGTATATCGTGGGATACCATGTCCGCTGCCGGGAGTTCTGCTGATCAAACAGATTCAAAACAAGAATTCAAGAAAAATGAAGATTCGAGTGGAACATAACGAGACGATTAGGATTGAGCCGTTTTTGAAGGATTCGTGTTTTTGGTGAGAGCTTTCCATTTTTAAATTTCAAGTAACCCTTACATCCACTCTAACATTCATACATTTCACTGAAGACAACTACGCCAACCATATTATATACGCGGTAGGGTGTTCCCTTGGTCGTTCGCTGTGAGTTGTGGATTGCCTGCTTCTCTAATGAAGGTTCGACTGAGGGGGCATGCTTATTAATTTCTCGTCGCTCCATACCCTCAGTGACGTGATGGGAGCAAGGGCGTCTATGCAAAGTGTCTCTACACCCGCTACAAATTTCTGGCGCTTGGGGAGGGAAGAGGGAAACCATTTTGATATATGCGCCGGTATTTGTAGCACTAAAATTCGTGCAAAAAAACTTATGCACGTGGGTGTACCGATTACGGAGTAAAAGATGATCGAATTGTTCACCTAGCGCTCACATGTGTTCCAGGACCAAGTTGCCTGCGGGTATGGGGATCATACATACATACACATACAATATAAAGTTAACTAACTACTAAGTATAAAAGTTTATATAACTCTGGAAATTCTATATAAAACTTATCTAAACTTAATTTTGCAAACTTTTAATTCAACTAAATGTCAATATATTACCATATAATTGCTAAATAAACATTTTGGAGTGGGTATAACACCGTTTTGGGGGTATTTGTATCGATAGAATAGATTTTTCGTTGGAATTTCGTACCAACCCGGAATTACGTCGTAGGAAAATCCGCCGGCATCCGAACCGGTCCACGATTCACAAGTCAACCTATGTGGAATCGGAAAGGGCATAAAATTTCCGATCTTTTGATACCCAAACATCTACGTTTTCTTTAAAACCTACGTTTTTAAATACCTGGGCAAAAAGTAAGTTTGATCCACGAGAACAAAAACTACGAAATTCCATACATTTTTGGCAGGTTGCTCAAACGAAACCATAACAACGTTTTTGCTTAGGTATTTAAAAACGTAGGTTTTAAAGAAAACGTAGATGTTTGGGTATCAAAAGATCGGAAATTTTATGCCCTTTCCGATTCCACATAGGTTGACTTGTGAATCGTGGACCGGTTCGGATGCCGGCGGATTTTCCTACGACGTAATTCCGGGTTGGTACGAAATTCCAACGAAAAATCTATTCTATCGATACAAATACCCCCAAAACGGTGTTATACCCACTCCAAAATGTTTATTTAGCAATTATATGGTAATATATTGACATTTAGTTGAATTAAAAGTTTGCAAAATTAAGTTTAGATAAGTTTTATATAGAATTTCCAGAGTTATATAAACTTTTATACTAAGTAGTTAGTAAACTTTATATTCAATCCAAATTATTTTTTTAATCAGTCAAGGATGCCTATTTGGAGTTGGGAGACTGGATTTATGGTGATTTGTCAACAAATAACATTATTTATGTTAATTTTTCGAAAGGTGTACAAACTTTTTTTGCACCTTTTTTATTTGCGTAATAGTATTTGTTATATAACTTTTTATAGAAATCATCTTTTCATGAGTTTTTTGTAGCAAAATGTTTGGCATGAGTTTCTGAACAAAACGTAGTACTAGGTTCCTGTCAAACTTTAAATTTTTTACATGTTTCATCACAAAATGTGCATAGTGCCCAAGGGGTGTAAATATTTTTTTACATACTGTACAAAATTAAACAAAATTAAAACATATTGTAAATAAGAACTAGAACATATTATCAGAATAATCAAAATCACAAGTTGCAATGTGTAGAATGTTGGCAGTTATTTCTCCATCCAACTTAATTTAATTTTCTATTATTTTTCGGCTTTTTGTTTGTAAAGTATGTTGTGCATGTAAATTACATGTTTATTTTATTGTTTGAAAAGTTCTTCCATCAAAACTATAAAATATTTTTTAAATTGACGTTAAGTACAGTATACATTTGTACAGCTTCTATTTGTTTCGTAGTCTGTGTCTGTCGCGGGTGACCATGAACGGCCATGATCGATGACGACCAACTTTTTCAAAACTTTTTTTCGTAAAATCGCGATAACTCGTGATGTTTATGAGCAAACCCCTTATGTCTATACATCAAATTTTTTGTAATTGTCTGCTCTACAACTTTGTAGAACATTGTTACACTCTAAAAAATAACCCTGCAATGTTAGAAAAAACACGAATTTTTTAAATGAAAAATTTTGTTCTAAATGAAAAAATGACCCTTCTGAACGGAAAATGGGAGAATTTTTGAAACTTGTTTTTTTCGATGAAAAATACGTTTTTTCGGAAATCTGAGTACGCCATCAAATCGGGGGTCTAATATTACATAAAAGTCTCTTTGAAACCAAATTTCTATCTCATCACCGTTTCAGGCTGCAAATTATTGAAAAACACCAAATTTTTCGCATTTTCAAAAATGGAAGGGGTCGTACCACCCCTCCGTCACGAGATATCAAAAAACGGACCTCGGAATCGTGATCAGGGACAAAAGTTACCCCTTAGGACAAAGTTTCACGCAAATCGAAAAGGGGTCGGGGCAACTTTTCCCAATTTCGTGTGAGTTGGTAAAGAATTACCCATGTAAAAAAAAGTATTTACACCCGTTGGGCACTATGCACATTTTGTGATAAAACATGTAAAAAAATTAAAGTTTGACAGGAACCTAGTAATACGTTTTGCATCCGAACTTTTGATACCCATACATCTAGGTTTTCTTTAAAACCTACGTTTTTAAATACCTTGGCAAAAAGTAAGATTGATCCACGAGAACAAAAATTACGAAATTCCATACATTTTTGGCAGGTTGCTCAAACGAAACCATAACAACGTTTTTGCAATTCCGTCGTGAAACTACTTACTTTTCCTGTCATTCTTGAACGACGAAATAGCCTACTTTTCTGTACCAAAAATAACAGAATCGAATAGAAACACTTTTCAAAATAAATGCTGAGAAGTTCTACTTTTCAGCACTGAAATGGGTGCTGAAAAGTTGAACTTTTCAGCTCTTGTTTCGAAAAGTAACACTTTTCAACATTTTATTAATTTTAACGATTTATTGACAAAATAAATGAAAATTCGACTTCAAATTTCACTCAATGGGTGTTTTTCGAAATTGCAAAAAATGTTGTATGGAACTCGTTGCAAAACTTGATTTTTTCAGCACTCTTCGTATTTATCCAACTCGGTGAACCTCGTTGAATAAATGTACGACTCGTGCTGAAAAAATCCTCTTTTTGCAACTTGTTGCATAAACTACAATTTTGCTTAGGTATTTAAAAACGTGGGTTTTATAGAAAACCTGGATGTATGAGTATCAAAAGATCGGAATTTTATGCCCTTTCTGATGTCACATAGGTTGACTTGTGAATTGTAAACCGGTTCAGATGCCGGCGGATTCTCCGACGACGTAATTCCGAGTTGGTACGAAATTCCAACGAAAAATCTATTCTATCGATACAAATACTCCCAAAACGGTGTTATACCCACTCCAAAATGTTTATTTAGCAATTCTATGGTAATATACTGACATTTATTTGAATTGACAGTTTGCAAAATTAAGTTTAGATAAGTTTTATATAGAATTTCCAGAGTTATATAAACTTTTATACTAAGTAGTTAGTAAACTTTATACTCAATCCAAATTATTTTTTTAATCAGTCAAGGATGCCTATTTGGAGTTGGGAGACTGGATTTATGGTGATTTGTCAACAAATAACATTATCTATGTTAATTTTTCGAAAGGTGTACAATCTTTTTTTGCACCTTTTTTATTTTCGTAATAGTATTTGTTATATAACTTTTTATAGAAATCATCTTTTCATGAGCTTTTTGTAGCAAAATGTTTGGCATGAGTTTCTGAACAAAACGTAGTACTAGGTTCCTGTCAAACTTTAAATTTTTTACATGTTTCATCACAAAATGTGCATAGTGCCCAAGGGGTGTAAATACTTTTTTTTACATACTGTATGTTGTGAAAAAGAACAAGCATTCTTGTAAAAGTAATATTCATTACACATTTTGGTTGGTTGAATATAATCTCTTTGCAAGTTCAACCACCGCCAGCGATTCCACCGAAGCAACCGACCGATCTTTGATTCGTCAATATTTGTCTCTAATCCAATGAAATTTTTCATCTACGCAAAATAAAAAAATGATGCTAGTATTAATCACGGAATAGTGACAGATTTCGTGTCAAAAATATGTAATATCATATTAGAAACTTGTGAATTGTCGTCAGTTTCTGGTGAATTTTCATCAGGGTCAGATTTTTCAGCTAATTACTGAAAAAAAATACATTGCTAATACGATATTTTGAAGGTAGAATTAGAAAATCAATTATAAAATGTACATTTGGTTTGATGAAAAATATACACATATTTTTCTCAATATATTCTATTGACCTTATAAAATCCTGCGAACCGTGACATTTTTACGAAATATTAAGATTTGTTTTAATAGTCCCCGTGGAAATTGAAAATTTAAAAGCATTTAGTACATTTATACAGATATATTTTTGCTACTAGATCAAAGTGTGAAAATTTCGAAGAAAATTCAAGTATTTTCAATTATCTTGGTGAGACATGACTGATTCGAAACTTGTTCGAATTAAAAAAGTAAATAAATTGAAATAACAAGCCATGTTTTCAACATCTGAATGAAAAAAATGTTCAAAATATTTTTCAACTAGCCCAACCATGCTAAATATGATAAACAATGCAGAAAGATGCACTTCAAATTGTGTCCATAAAACTTCTATTTCCATTGAAATTTGTAAGATAAAGTTAAACACAAATAACCAATATTCATTCATTTATTTAAAACTCATTTATTTAAGGTGTACTGTTTGCTAATCATGCAACTAAAATGATCTTCAATGTTCTCATCAAGATCCTGTGCTCACAGCTAATCAAATAACTGTCGTGACCGCCAAATCTCACCTTTCATCATCACGATTTTCACTCCAATTACGGTTCATTAAACAAATTGGCGCAAGCTTCTGAACTGCTTTACTTAATTAACACAGTTCCACTAGCACGGGTTTTTTTCTCTCTCTCTTACCACATCCATTCTAGGCGTGGAAGCTCTCCATGGTTAAGCTTCGTGGAAACGGGAGTGGCGTGAATCAAGCACGAAATAATTCAATTAATTAAGCTCCATGAAAGAGCATAATCCACCACCACCACCATTATTGAGGGTGCAGTTAGTTGTGCAAACTTTCTTCGCCTTTAATCTTCACACCCTTGCACACACACGCACACACCTACTCGCATTATTATCACGACCACATTCAATTACGTGTAGGGGTTGCGTGCAGACGCATCACACTCACATACTCGCTTGCTTATGGTTATTTAGCGCTGAAGGAGTGACGATTAGTCAAGTGAAAGAGCATGCAACTGTCAGGGACAGAACACACAAACACACCAAAGCTTTTAACACGTTGAAGCGACGAACACAAAGGGGCTAAACTCAAGTGTATTGGTTTGCGTCGTGGAAGAAAAAAAGTTTGCTTGAACGGGACTTGAACTCGTGACCGGTCATTGATAGAGTATCAGCGTTCCACCAGATATACAACAAATGTCACTTAACCCCTTTGATGAGTCACGATTGGTAATGCCTGTTGAAGTGTACGCTATCGTGTGTCGCCATAATTATAAATGTTAATGAGTTGGAAAAGCTTTTCACTATCCACGCACACACAAACACGATGAGTCACTTTTATGTGTTCACGATGAGTGCGTGTGCTATGCATTGAGCTAGTACAAACTATCGTTGGTTGGAAGATGGAAAAGGCAGAGGGCAAATGTTTTAATTACATTAGGAGTGGCTTTTGAAATGTTATGCTATTTCACTATCGAATTAGATTTCATCATCAAAGAGAGATTGATTCGAATCAAATTTCCGAAGAGTAATGACAATCTACGTGATTGATGATATGTGTATCAAATGCAACATGCTAATGTCAAATTCTAATCAATTGATGTTATTAGGGCAATTAAAATATATGACTTCCATTTAATTCTCGAAATGAAACTCAACCTTTCTCTTCATCACCAACACAAACTGTATACAGACAATTACCTAAATCTGTTTGGCTAATCTGAATTATAATCTGGATTAAGATTCTCAAACAAATCTTCCAAACGGACACAACGAATTTGCCGTGGACATGTAAATGAAAGCAATTAAAATAATGAGGAAATTTAAATGTGAAACCACCCTTAAAACTTCCAATTAATTCTAGAATAAGGACAACTCCTCTTCAGAGACTTCTAGACTCAACGCTACACGCCTCTCAAAACATTGCCACAGGTGGAAACCGGTCTGCCTGTGTGGATCAATCGGACCGCGCACTGGACTCACAATCCAGAGGTCGCCGGTTCGAATCCCGAGGCGGACGCAAAAATGCTAAGTGTAAAATATAGGTATTCGGTGCCCTCTCCCCGTGCCCATACCTTCACACTTAGCAGACCCGGGAGGCGGAGTCTTGTCGCAAAAAGAACGATACACGCCTGTGGATCCGTTGACGAAACCGCAAGGTTTAAGAGGGCCACATTATAAGGTGTTACGTCGATTCCGTTTTTCCGGTGGAAACCGGTTGAAATTCCCTGTCTCTATACTACGAGTCCGGACCATCTGGAGGGTAATCCTCTTAGGGACATTTTTCTCCGATAGTTTTTTGTTCCTTATACAAATGTAAAGGCTACGCCAAATGTTTCCATAAAAAACTTATTTAGATTTCTTCACCCTTCATGGTCGCTCCCAAACAATGTATGCTTCAATTAATTTTTAATTGAGGTTTACGCCATATTTAGATTTTTTTTAACACAAGGCTCATTCCTGCGATTTATTTTACTTTAAGCCTGAATAAAAATTAAGAGTATCATAAGACATTGTAATTTTATTGTGTACCCAATAAATACTTTATAAAGCTCTTCAATGCTTGAATAAAACTTTCTAGTTTGGAAAAGATTTTTGTAGCAACCTGTAGGACCTCCTGCAACTTATAACAAAGCATGGAGCATTTATGAATGTTCTCTCAAAGTGAACCAAAAGCCTGCACAAAAAGGGAACAGCATGCTGATTTACTTGATTAAAGACAAATATTCTTATGCGAATTGGAATATGATAGTTGATAATTCAAGATAGCTCGAAAAAATGGAACGCGTCTTAAAAATTATCACAAAAAGACCGCTGCAATCAGCATAAGCAAAACTGTAAATGACAGCGCGTATCAATACACATTAATAAAACCTTGATATTTTTGAACAAGACTAGGGACTCGTAATTGGGCATAAAATAGCAATTTTATAAAAATAGTTGGTAATTAACTAAAGTTTTGATAAGTTTAACTTTAAAAAAACTAAATTTTAACCATTTTTGCCTTCCTCACCTTACTGAGGAAAGGCTATAAAATCACTCGAATAATGAACTTATTAACTCGACCTCGTAGAACCACCTTCACGTATACATATCGACTCAGAATCATGTTCTGAGTAAATGTCTGTGTGGATGTGTGTAGGTGGGTGGACAAAAAAATGTCACTCGATTATCTCTGGACTGGATGAACGGATTTTGACCGTATTAATCTCATTCGATCAGTCTTGGGGTCCCATAGGTCTCTATTTATAATCAGCAAGTTTAGTTAAGTACTTCAAAAGTTATGCTAAAAAACGATTTTGGCGTAAGTCCGGAAGATTGTAAAAAGGGTGGTTTTTGCAAGAAACCCTATCATGTTATACATTTTCAGAAAGGTATTAATAAGACCTTTTCAATGAGCCTAAAACATTGAAGATCTGACAACCCTATCAAAAGTTATTAGCACTTAAGTGTTATTTATACACTTTTTGGAGGCCGGATCTCAGATATTTCAATGAAAATGATGTCTGGGTCCCTTAGGCTTCATCCATAAAGTACGTCACGCTAAAATCAGCCAAAATTTACCTCCCTCCCCCTCCCCCACTTTGTCAGGCTTTCCCTATACTTATAACACGCAATGTCACACTTTCTCAGACCCCCCCTCCCCCCCTAGAGCGTGACATACTTTATGGATGACGCCTTATGCGGCCCGTCGTTAGTTTAATAATTGAAAGACCTTTCAAATGAGCCTAAAACATTGAAGATCTGACAACCCTATCAAAAGTTATTAGCACTTAAGTGTTATTTATTCACTTTTTGGAGGCCGGATCTCAGATATTTCAATGAAAATGAAGTCTGGGTCCCTTATGCGGCCCGTCGTTAGTTAGATAATTGAAAGACCTTTCAAATGAGCCTAAAACATTGAAGATCTGACAACCCTATCAAAAGTTATTAGCACTTAAGTGTTATTTATTCACTTTTTGGAGGCCGGATCTCAGATATTTCAATGAAAATGAAGTCTGGGTCCCTTATGCGGCCCGTCTTTAGTTAAATAATTGAAAGACCTTTCAAATGAGCCTACAACATTGAAGATCTGACAACCCTATCAAAAGTTATTAGCACTTAAGTGTTATTTATTCACTTTTTGGAGGCCGGATCTCAGATATTTCAATAAAAATGAAGTCCGGGTCCCTTATGCGGCCCGTCGTTAGTTAGATAATTGAAAGACCTTTCAAATGAGCCTAAAACATTGAAGATCTGACCACCCTTTCAAAAGTTATTAGCACTTAAGTGTTTTCTTTCAATTTGTAGAGGCTGGATCTTAGATATTTGTATGAGGATGTTGTCCGGATCCGTTATCCTACCCATGATAAGTGGTAAGAATAACTGAGTTAAATTCATAGAACACTGAAAGAGTAGATGTTGCTATTTTCGATAAAATTTCTTCATAAATGTGAGGAAGGCACCAATCACCTAAAGTGGATTAAGTAACTTTTTTTTATATAAACTTACTAAACAAAGTTATCAGGAGTTCAAAGTTGTTACAAACTGGCTAAAAAAAATTGAAAAATTCTTTACATGTTTAAGTTTATGAAATGGTAAAACCTGTTGGATTTGGTGAAAGATGTAACAAAACTTTATTGCGTTTGATAAAACTATCATAAAAATGCTTAAGAATCAAAGGTAGTCAATATTCGATATATGACACTAGGTATCGATCCTTTACTTTCGGGGTACAAAGGCGAAAATTCAAATACTTTTCATACTGTAGCCAATTTATTGATTCTAAGTACATGGTCCTAACCACCCTAGTTTTCTATAAAAGTTTTAATACAATGCTTCTCGGCTCGAACCTTAAACCAAGCATCCACATGATTTGTATTGAAGCACGATTTTTCTCATTTTGTTGCATGGTGTTATTTGTAGTGGATCATCAATTATGTTTCATTTGCCCCATTGTACCTCTCCCTAAGGGATAAATACAATTTAGGACGCAAATCCGTTTGAATTCTATACATTTATGTTAAACTCATCTGCTTTGCAAACACAACACTACAAACTGCTCGTTGAACTCATTCTCAAGCCAACGCACCTCGTTATCACTTCTAAAGCTCACCTCAATTATTCATCGTGCCCGGAAAACACCTGACAAGAATTGCAGCATGAAAATACATGATATATAAGCAAAAAAACACCCACCTTAAGAGATTTCCCGCCTTTTTTCCCCATGGACACGCATTTCAAAAGCCATACGGGCCCCGGCAGCTCTTCAAAAGCTCTTGAAAGGGCAGCACGAGAGAGCGAGGAGGAAAAAAAGGACATCATCATTTCGTTTGAAGCTTCAAGTGGGCCCGTCTCTTCTGGGATATTTCAAGCATAAATCTTCCGCCCTTTCCGGTACACCTGGTGTCAGCGTATGTGTGTGTGTGTACCTGTTTGTACAGGAACAAACATACATACACAAGACACGCATCAGACATGCCGGCGATTTCCATCGTATGGTGGGAAGACCGGTTTCTCGTGATGTCAAATGATTGCTACCACGTGGCAACTTTTGCCCTCAAAATTTGATAAGCACGATTTTGATTTTTTTTTTCAACTTCGTCAATTTATCTTTTATTTACAAAGGAAACAGGTTTAAAAATGTTTTTTAACTCTTCACAAAATGAAATTTAAAAATAAGTGTCAATTTTATTTGTTTAATTGCCTTACCCAAACCATTCTCAGCATCAAATGGTAGTTTAAGATAAAGTAATAAATAACTTGCTTAAAGTAAGCAAAAAAAAACAAACCATCCACTTTGACGACCCCCAGATCTTTTGTGGTCACTATTGCAAGTTTCTGCTTGAACCTAGGAGTCCATAAGCTTGAATGGGGAGAGTACCCAAACCTCTTCATACTCCAAGGAGCCTGTAATTTCCGAATGGTCAAATGAATCATTTTCCCACAATTGACTGATTTTTTTTAATTCAGGCGTGAAAGAAAAAACGGCCAACATTTATCCATTGATACTCGATGGTGAAGAGTGCATAACAAAAAAACAAAAAAATGTATGAACAATCTAATTTCCTTTCGGTTTGCCGACAGGGAGCGCTACTTCCATCCAAATATTTCGAAAAGTGAGATTGTTATCTAAATTTGAAGCTCTACAATTTTGTTTAAAAACTTTTTTCATCAACAACAGGTTCGAAGTAACAATGGGTTAATCTTAACCAATTTAGCTCAATGTATGTAAAAAAAAGTATTTACACCCCTTGGGCACTATGCACATTTTATGATGAAACATGTAAAAAATTTAAAGTTTGACAAGAAGCTAGTACTACGTTTTGTTCAGAAACTCATGCAAAACATTTTGCAATAAAAACTCATGAAAAGATGATTTCTATAAAAAGTTAAATAACAAATACTATTACGAAAATAAAAAAGGTGCAAAAAAAGTTTGTACACCTTTCGAAAAATTAACATAAATAATGTTATTTGTTGACAAATCACCATAAATCCAGTCTCCCAACTCCAAATAGGCATCCTTGACTGATTAAAAAAATAATTTGGATTGAATATAAAGTTTACTAACTACTTAGTATACAAGTTTATATAACTCTGGAAATTCTATTTAATACTTATCTAAACTTAATTTTGCATACTTTTAATTCATCTAAATGTCAATATATGACCATAGAATTGCTAAATAAACATTTTGGAGTGGCTATAACACCGTTTTGGGGGTATTTGTATCGATAGAATAGATTTTTCTTTGGAATTTCGTACCAACCCGGAATTACGTCGTCGGAAAATCCGCCGGCATCCGAACCGGTCCACAATTCATAAGTCAACCTATGTGTAGAGCGTCCAATTTCCCGTCCCGGGAAAAAACAAATTCCCGGGATTTCCCGAAAAAATATATTTCCCGTTTCCCGGGAAATTTGTAAATTTCCCGGGAATTCCCGGAATTTAAGCAAAAGTACACATTTTCTATACTTTTCGGAACCATTTTTTAGATGCTCAGAGAAAATAAATGAAGATGATTTTGTTCAATTAAATTTAATTTATAGCTCATATATAATTAATCAGATTATCAGACACTTAGATATCAGATAATATTAATTTTTGAAGCTACGGGAAAATTAATTAAGCTTTTTCAAGAATATTTGGATTTATTTCATAAAAAAAAATATATTAAATTGAGAATTTTTACGTTTTTGTTTACCATGATCTAATGAGTTGCAAATCAAATTGGTATCTTAACATTTTTATAATAGTTTTGTGCAAGAAGAATTATTTCAATTCGTTAAATACCTGGTATTCAAGAAATTACAATATGTAGTAAAAGAAAAATAGAGCACTGAAGTAACAATGGGTGTTAGAAGGTTAAATATCAAAACATGTAAGACTGATTGTGACATGATGTTTATTTCATATGTTTGAAAACATTGAGTTGTTTGATGTAAACAAACAAGAGAAGTTTGATTTTTGCTTTGCCTTTTGTCCATGAAAGGAAACCATTATGACTTTTTTTAGAAAAGTTATTTGTCATGAAAAACATAATTTCTGCATGTTTTTTTGTATCAAACCACGCTCTCTTTTACTGGTCACAGAGGCAAGAAAATAATTTGTATGATTGTGGAGTATGGATTCATTTTAGAGAAAATTCTCGTAGGTTTCGCAGGTTAAGCACTCGCTCCTAACTCCATCCAATTTGCATTTTTTTTCTATTTAAACAACTAATTTTGCAAAACTTTTAAAAGTAACTTGCTTGCTCACTTCTTATTGAGCTATTTATCACTCTTTTTCAGTTGAAATCGCCTTCAATGAGTTGTAATTGAACGTCAAAGTGCTGACCTGCCGACATAAGAGGTACGACGGAATTAGATGCTGTTCCACTACTCACTGTCTAATTACCTTGCTAATAAAAAAAATGACATTATTTTTTGATTTATTGTACTATTGGAGCTTATAAAATAAGAAAAACTAACATTTTTTTATGATTTTTTACATGCAGTTAAGCTGTTAATGGAGCACCCGCAGTCGAGCAGTTTTTGACAGTTCGCTCCATAAGAAATACATTGTAGAAAAAAGCAAAAACTGCTCGAATGGAAATGCTCAATTGATCATCACACTTGTTTTAGCCATTCAGTCGCTGTTCTAAACAACTTAGTTGCAGCACAACCAAGATCAAAACAATTTTCAATAAATTTAAATTTCCCGAGAAATTGGTTGAAAATTCCCGTTTCCCGGGAAATTTGTAACCCCGGGAAATTGTACGCTCTACCTATGTGGCATCAGAAAGGGCATAAAATTTCCGATCTTTTGATACCCATACATCCAGGTTTTCTATAAAACCCACGTTTTTAAATACCTAAGGGTCATTCCATCTGAAGCGGAACAGCATTTGAAAATTACCCTCTCCGATCCTGCTCAAATTTGGCAGGGCTGTTGATACTATCAAAACATGCAAGAATCCCGAATTTCATCCAAATCGGACCACCCCCTCTATTTTTGTACCTCCCCAAAAAATCGACTTTTTGACGATTTTTGACCAAACCTCCTAGTTTGAAACGACGATAACTCAGGAACCACAAATCTTAGAGGGTCGGTCTTAGACTCAATTTTGAAGGAAATTGGACGTAGAATCCATTTCCGTGATCAAAATTTAGATTAATTTATTTTTTCTACCTGTATTGCGCAATTGAAAACTTTAAACGGCCGTATCTCAAAACACCCCAACTTATTTTTTTTATTTGACCTCACCATCGTGTTCCCCGGCCAATTTTACATAAGAATCACTTATCGACAGAAATGAATATGTTTTGTTCCAGAGATATCGAATTTTAAAGTTTTGTGTTTTCGAGATTACCTACATTAGCTTCATTCGCCGCATCTGCTAGAAGCACACAGGCGGGCTGATCAATAACTGCTACCTGGTCATTTATTGAAATAATATTTCATCATAAATAATCTTTATCAAATTGGGCAAAAATTAACTGTATAACACTGTAGGAAACTGGAGTTTAATCGCGAATGTTTATCTGTTAAAAACAATGAATGAAGTGAATTTCTGTGCTAACCCACAGGGCAGAGAAATAACGACACACAGTAAAGGGCAGAATTGGATTCCGATGCAAAATGCAATTAATCTTGTTAGTAACACTGAACAATAAGTGCACGATACATTATTGAGTTAAAAATATGAATTAAAATGAATAAAATTTGTTGATTTGTTGTACTCTAGTGAAGGACGATCACAAGGAGTAGGAAAAGGATTTCTGTAAAGTATAAAACTGAAAAATGTAAGAAAATCACAAAGTTTGATCTGCTGCAAAGCGGCTAATTCCCCAAATTTTGTTGCGATGATTTCGACATCGTCCGAACAACAGTGTTTTTTTTTTCTTCTGTCATTCTTGGATTCTTGGAACACAATACGGCTGCTGTCCTCACGTATAAAGGATTTTTTTTTAAATAAAATGTACCTTGACCAAAATCATCTTTTAATCAAATGGAGCTGGCTCACAATATAAAAATTGATTTAATATGATCAATCTTTTAACCCATAAATGAGATTTGCAAAATTATGGTAAAGTGTCAATAATAAACTATAATAATAATAAAGCAGGTTTTGGGGTTTTTGCTGAATGGTACTATTTTGCTACCACCCATGATAAAGGCCCTAGTCATGGCCTCGGAGGTTCTCTAAAACGGTTAGCAACACGTAAATAAACGGTGCATTCAAAATAACCCAATAAATATTTTTTTCACAAAAATAGATTGATCAAGGTAGGGGAACAGCATCTAATTCCAGCGTTCTTCTAATGTTGCCATATCAGCGCTTTGGCATTCAATTACAGCTGATTAAAAGCGTTTTCAACTGAAATCGAGTGATAAATAGCTCAATAAGAAAGAAGTGAACAAGCAAGTTTCTATCAAAAGTTTTGCAAAATTTGTTGTTTAAATAGTGAAAATCTCGGGTGAGTTTTCAAAAAGCTGAAGAGCCACCGTGACCTCCGACACTAATATTTGTTTTTCTCCCAATTGTAACAAGATTTAATTTTTTTTTTCAGTTTGGGGCACTTGAGAGACGAGTTGATGAACAATCTTAAGCATTTTTGAAATTTGTTTTTTCGTAAGTAGGTCGGATACCGATGCAAAATAGGCTTTGTTTACCATTGGCAATTACGGCTTTTTGACTTAACCTGCCAAACATACGAGAATTTCCCCTATTAGCCATTTGAATAAATATTTGCGTAAAATTATAAAAAGATAAATTAAATTAACTATCTCCCAGAACACCAGGTAGCAGTTATTGATCAGCCCGCCTGTGTGCTTCTAGCAGATGCGGCGAATGAAGCTAATGTAGGTAATCTCGAAAACACAAAACTTTAAAATTCGATATCTCTGGAACAAAACATATTCATTTCTGTCGATAAGTGATTCTTATGTAAAATTGGCCGGGGAACACGATGGTGAGGTCAAATAAAAAAAATAAGTTGGGGTGTTTTGAGATACGGCCGTTTAAAGTTTTCAATTGCGCAAATAAATTAATCTAAATTTTGATCACGGAAATGGATTCTACGTCCAATTTCCTTCAAAATTGAGTCTAAGACCGACCCTCTAAGATTTGTGGTTCCTGAGCTATCGCCGTTTGAAACTAGGAGGTTTGGTCAAAAATCGCCAAAAAGTCGATTTTTTGGGGAGGTACAAAAATGGAGGGGGTGGTCCGATTTGGATGAAATTCGGGATTCTTACATGTTTTGATAGTATCAACAGCTCTGCCAAATTTGAGCAGGATCGGGGAGGGTAATTTTCAAATTTGCACTTTTTCGTGCACAGTTGAGATGGAATGACCCCTAAGCAAAAACGTTGTTATGGTTTCGTTTGAGCAACCTGCCAAAAATGTATGGAATTTCGTAATTTTTGTTCTCGTGGATCAAACTTACTTTTTGCCCAGGTATTTAAAAACGTAGGTTTTAAAGAAAACCTAGATGTTTGGGTATCAAAAGATCGGAAATTGTATGCTCTTTCCGATGCCACATAGGTTGACTTGTGAATCGTGGATGCCGGTGGATTTTCCGACGACGTAATTCCGGGTTGGTACGAAATTCCAAAGAAAAATCTATTCTATCGATACAAATACCCCCAAAACGGTGTTATAGCCACTCCAAAATGTTTATTTAGCAATTCTATGGTCATATATTGACATTTAGTTGAATTAAAAGTTTGCAAAATTAAGTTTAGATAAGTTTTATATAGAATTTCCAGAGTTATATAAACTTGTATACTAAGTAGTTAGAAAACTTTATATTCAATCCAAACTATTTTTTTTAATCAGTCAAGGATGCCTATTTGGAGTTGGGAGACTGGATTTATGGTGATTTGTCAACAAATAACATTATTTATGTTAATTTTTCGAAAGGTGTACAAACTTTTTTTGCACCATTTTTATTTTCGTAATAGTATTTGTTATTTAACTTTTTATAGAAATCATATTTTGATGAGCTATTTGTAGCAAAATGTCTGGCATGAGTTTCTGAACAAAACGTAGTACTAGGTTTTTGTCAACATTAAATTGTTTAGATGTTTCATCAAAATATGTGCATAGTGCCCAAGGGGTGTAAATACTTTTTTTACATACTGTAAATGCTTAAAATAACTCAAAAAAAACTTTTTCTGCTTGTGAAGCACAGGCGGGGGTTGTACACTGGCTACCGTAATGCCCAAGCATCCTTTCCCCCATGATAGTTCTGTGAAATGAAGATCCCTCTACAGAACCTGTCTCATGCGATTAATGCAATTGAGCAGGTCTGGCCTGGTACTTCAAAGCTTCTAGGATGATTTCTCCGAACGTGTTGTTAGACTTAAACAAAATTTACTTAATTCTGTCATGTCATTCTGTCATTTTGACTTCTTTTTACATCTATCTTAAAATATGCAAGAGCTAAAGAAAGCGAGCCATTAGCATTTATTATGATTTTCAAGAGAGAAAAAGATTGTAATTTGAAAATTAAATCCCCAAACCTACTTTCACACTAAACTTACAAGCCACCAACATAAAGCATCTTAGCGGGTCGTTACTGGAAAATTGTAGTTTCCCCAATCACCCCACCTTTTTTTTTTTTTTTGTGGGATTTAAGACTACTGCGACCATTTAGTTGATCTATTCACCCCACCTTGCGAAAGTACCTTGATTTACCCAAGATGTCTCCTAGCATCGTTGGGAAACCACCCTCCCCAACAATTTCTTTTCATACCAAAAGAGAAAGCAGCAACAACAACAACTTCTCCCAAAGAGGATAACAATTTTCCCCTTCAATGAACTTTCGTTGTTCTTCCCAGGACGCATCATCATGCAAACGTGTCGTCCTTGTTCTTCACGTCAACTGAACTCATCAAAGGAGAAGAGAGTGGGGAGGTTACGGTACACGCTTGTTATCCTTGTACTCGAACTTGAGTGAAACTCACAGGACCCGGGACGTTGCACAAGGCTCTACGATGTCCTACTTCTAACACCCACTCAAGAATTCCCCCGCTTCCCCCACCGGGCTTGCAGCCGCAGCATCCACTAATAATAATGATAACAATAATAATAACAATAATAGCAAACAACAATAGTGTCGTTGTTCGGTACTGTGTCTATGGTTTGTTCATGGTGTGCATGTGGGCGTGTGAGGCGGAAAACGTACCGAAAAACTTCTCGAACTGCTTGTTTTCAACTTGTAAGCCTTCTCTTGAAGCACCTGCCACCTTGGCCCTGTTCTCCACGGTGTGCTTATTCGTTTAAGAAGGTTTTAAAGGTTTACTTTTCAGTACCAGTGCTAAAAAGTTAAATTCCAAAGGAAAGTTACAATATAATATAAGTGCTCAGTACGGTATGTCCACGCATCCTTCTTAAGCCTGTAGATTCTGAAATGTAATCCGTTCTCAGAATCCTCACTGCGGTAAACACACGCATATTGACAAGAAAAGTGCTCGGGGCGTAATCTATGTATGCTTTCATTGGACTGGCTGCGTCTGTGTAAGATAATATTAAATTAAGAAAGTTTAAATATTATTTAAAAAAAACATAAAAAATGAACTTAATTAGCATGTTCGTTAATTTTAGAAAGCTAATTTATTTATGAAAAACGGAAAAATATTTTCCAAAATGAAAACAATTACTAGAAAACCAACCCGCCGTGTCAATTTAAAAAACCTCGTGTCATTCCCGGGCCCAGCCTTCCAAAGACACATCCCTGACATCATCATCATCGTAGATGCTGGCAGGGGGTTCTTTTTTGCGTATCGTCCCCCATAGCCTTGCTGCTCGAGGAGCCGAAAGAAAAAGGATCTCAAGAAAATGACAGTGTTTTGCTGCCAGTACCGCCGGTGGTTGAGTTTAAAATTTTAAGAATCTCCCCGCCTGTCGAAACTTGTGCGATATACTGTGACCGACTTGAGAAAGTAGTCATTTGGTTTTTTCTCCTCCTTGAAGGAAGCGCAAGAAAAGCGGCAACAGCAGTTGAGTTGAATAATTAACAGACCACGGGCAGTGATGAAGCTGCATTTTGATGAAATTTTTAAACAATTGCTCAAGTCATCGGACGTAGAGCTAGAGACGTAATTTCAATGCAAATTGTGTTGAGCGATTAAAAAAACGGTGCAATCTGGAGCAAAATTATAGTGTTGGAGATGTTGAAGTTAACTAGTGTTGTATACTCAATTACAATTGAAAAAAACCTAACCTATGAGTTTAGTATTTAAATTATAAATAAAGCAAACCATCAAATTTCATAACAAAAATTTAATGAAAAAGGTTTGTTTGTTTCAACTCTTATTGTTTATAATATTTACAGAATCAAGCATTTATATGCTAAATTATTTAAAAAACAAAAATTTCAATTTCATAAAAATGTGAAATATGGGTAATTCTACGCCAACTCACACAGCAGTTGCCTCGACCCCTCTTCAATTTGCGAAATGAAAAATTTTGTTCTAAATGAAAAATGACCCTTCTGGGTCAATGTAGATTCAAAAAGTATATTAAATTTCCCTTAAATGACATGTTCCAATTTTTTTTACAGTCGAGTAACGGAAAATGGCAGAGTTTTTAAAACTTTTTTAGTTTTTTTTCGATAAAAAATACGTTTTTTTCGGAATTCTGAGTACGCCGTCAAATCGGGCGTCTAATTTAACATAAAAGTCCCTTTGACACCAAATTCCTATCTCATCACCGTTTCAGGCTGCAATTTATTGAAAAACACCTCTTTTTTCACATGTTCAAAAATTGAAGGGGTCGTACAGCCCCTCCGTCACGAGATATCAAAAAACGAACCTCGGATTCGTGATCAGGGACAGGCCTGCAAAATGTTTCCGACCCAGCGTACCCATGAAGCAAACCAAAATGTCAGTTCACTGCTAACATCTGACTGAAAGCCTACTGTGTCCGTTCAACCACTGCCGCCTGACTCGTGCCGGTCGGCTGCTGGAGAATGAGAGACGTGAAAAAATGAGCTACACTCACTCAATTCGTGTCGTATGACCGACTCGTAAAATCCTCTCTAAACACTATTTTGACTATTTTTAAACAATTGAATGGTTCTGGACTGTGCAAAATACTTAAAACAAGAATAACTTATATTCAAAATTACATTTCCACGCATAAATACAAACTTTTTGAGTAAAAACTTGATTCTTTATGTGTGTGCGTGCAAAGTCGAATGCGCGTTGGTCGACTACTGCCTCGCATTGCAGCTGCTCAGTGAGCTAGGGCACTCACGACTGAGTCGGGTTTGTTTATGTCACGGTTTTGCGGTTCAGTGAATGGATCTGAAAAAACCGTGTATGCGTCGCCGATTTTCGCGTCAGGACCCCTGACATTTTCAGCTCTGATCAGGGACAAAAGTTAGGTACCCCTTTGCAACCCCTCAGGACAAAGTTTCACACAAATCGAAAAGGGTCGGGGCAACTGCTGTGTGAGTTGGCGGAGAATTACCCATATACTGATTAAATCGGTTAAACCATTGATTAAGGGGTTTTTTTAGTTTGCATGGGATTTTTTTTATTTTTACTTTGGGACCATCCACAAACCACGTGGCCACTTTTTGAAATCTCAAAAAGTGTCAACGATCTAATTTTTATTTTGAAATAGAAAAATTTGCTTACTTTTTTCAAAATAAAATTTGTAAATGTAAATTTGAATCCTTAAAAGTCAAATCAAATCCACGAATAAACACAACATTCTTCAATACCATATCAAAACAAGCATGTTTAATTCATGTCTTCAGATACTGTCACCCGTCCCAGAGTCCTGCAAAAAATGCCAGTTCAGAATACCCAATTTCTTGCGATACTGCGGGCCATCCCAAGTGCATATAATTCCCAGCAAATGAGCATCGTTGTCGGCCAAGCGAACTTGAGCAAAAAATTAGAAAAGTGCAAATGAGACGGCTACATGCGCTCGCCGCTATCTAAATGTATTAAACATAAACACAGTGGTCCAAGAATTAAAAGCAAATAAAATCCTCAAATTGGCTGTTTTTACATTTCTGTGTGTGTCTCCATTTTCCGCTCGATGGCAATAGGGTGCTTCCTCCCTTGCAAGGGAGAGCGGGGGAATGTCCTCGAAGGTTCCCAGTTTGTGGCTGCCCCTGAATGTATGCAATAGTCGTCGTCGTCGTCGCCATGTTAGTGGTCCAGTGGCCACTGCGCTCGGGACAATTTATTCAAATGAACATTTAATGTGTAAAACAAAACCGAAATGCCGACCCTCGTTCCGGAGCTGGTTACGGAGCCTTGACCCCCGAACACCCGTGGGAGAGGAGGCCCCATTATCTGTGTTAAATAACGTCATGATTCGAATTCCCGGACGCTTCGAAACCCGGACACTTCATCTTGTTTTATCAATTATTTGGATATAAGTTCGCATTTTGAATGTCAAAACTGTGTTATTTGATGAATTCCAACATCAAGTTTTATTCAAAGTTTGTTTGAACGCTGTAGTTAATGCCAAAACAATTAAATAAAATAAAATTATAAGTTTACCAAAAATGCGAAACATTTCACTTGAAATATTTCATAAGCGTTCGAAGCACCAGGAAGGCAAAGCAGAAATTAATGGTTTCGATTTCCTTGAATTCTAGCAAATTTTTATATAAACTATCGATTGTTTTGATGTTAACAGCTTATTTGAGACCTGAAGAATGCCATTCACTAACATTTCAGTCCAAATTTGTGCGATTCATATGTAAAATCGAGTGTCCGGAATTCGAAGCAAAAGTGTCCGGATTTCGAATCAGCTTTTATCAGTGTCCGGGATTCGAAGCACAACAAGTCATTTTATTTTTCAAATTCTGATGAAAAATTGTTAGAAAAGACATATTTTGCATGCATTTTCTTGAAACTGACTGTTTATACTACATCCTGATGATATTTTTACATTTCCAACTTATTACATGATTTTTTGCCAGCTATAACAAAAATGATATGCTACTAAGTGTCCGGATTTCGAATCATGACGTTATTCTCAACCATACAACAGTACGTTAAAACACACGTGGTCAGGAATGGAGGAATGTACGAGTAGAAGAAAATGAAAACAAATATAATTACCGGGTAAGTTACAATATCAAAATACTCATTTCACGGTAGTGTTTTTGCAGCGGGGAAATAAAATTTGGTGTCTTTTGATCATGAATAAATTTGAACAATGTGAAAAAAACCTTTGTAGTTGTACTATCGTACACAGCACATCGTGGAGAATTTCCCTTATCAACAACACTTTCTGTTTTCCATATCCTTGATACTTGTCCCATGGAGTGCTGTTGCGATAGAAACGGTCGGTAATGGACGGCCATCATGGTGCTAAAAGTCTGATTTACTAGTAATTATCTGGGTGATGAATAGAGTTATCTACGTGCGCATGTATCGCGTGTACGTAAACAAAAAAGATTGAGGTTAAAATTTGTCCGGTCAGCAAAATCAAATGGTGCGCTAGTGTGCGTACGCGAAACTTCATAAATCTCTATAGAGAGAACGCGTAACGTGATTTTCGAACGATCCCACTTTGTTTACATCTACAAAGTAGGAGGCTGTCCAAGCACAAGCATGACTTTTTTTCTTACTGGTAAATGAGCTTTTTATAATCAATAGTATGTGTTTTATTTTGTCTAGTTTTTTAAATCATTTTTTTTTGTGGAAATTGTTGCGTTTCTATCAGTTAGAAGAGATTTTTCTTTTTAAAGGGGGCGCAGAACTGCGGCGAGAGTGTCATTTTGCGATGTCGCAGATAAATTCCCTGTCTGATTTGGGAATCCTGCAGATCTTTCTGGTCAACAACTTCTAGATATATTCAACCGCATCGACTCCATTCATGATTTTAAAAATGACGATCTCGCCCTCAAATTTCTTAAGATTTCTTAATTTCAACTCCAGGTCCTCAAAAACCACACATTTATCCTTCTTGCAAAAAAAAACAAAACAATGTTTAATGATCGATAACAATACTCTCTACTTTGGGCGAACAGTAAATTGGTTCCACTTTGACAGTTCAAGGAGGCCGTTTTGCGAACCACTATTTAGCACCCAGGTAATTACTTCTATTCGTGAAGTGACGTTGTAACCTTTTAAAAAATATTTTCCTTTTACAATTCCGTTTTGAGATTATCCAATTTGGCTTAAACAATGTCAAATTGTGTCATTTAATGAATTTTCATAAGAACTTTCATTACAATTTATTTAGAAGCTGTAGTAAATGCTGAAAATGAAATGAAAAAATAAATAATGCATCTAAAACGTGATATATTTTTTTTGTAGAGCTTTGAAACCACTGCGACCAATTATAGGAATATTTTGGTAAACGTGATATATTACATACACTGAAACTTTGGATAGGCTTCAGCTCAATTTTATGATTCTGAATTCTTTCTATCACATTTAGTTGTTCTAATAAAATATCGATAGTATCGTTAACAGCTGGTTTAAAATCCAAAGTATACCGTTTATTAAATGTATTCTCGTACTCGTGCGGTACTAATATTTTCGTGATTGGAATAAGCAACTGAAGTTTTCCCAAAAAGTAGCGATCATAGCTGAAATTTTAATGTAAACGCAGTTTTAGTTTAAAAAAACATTTTATTTTATTTTAACATTGAAAGTTCACTAACAGAAATTTACCTTATATCTTTACATTAACAATTAAAAAAAAAGAAGTTGTAAAAGTTATGTTAAATGTTGCAAACCCGTCTTGCTAACAAATGACTGTAAAACTGTGCACTTTACTAAACAACATCTCTGCGCTTAATACAGTGTTAGCAGATTTCATGATTTCCCGGGCAGACGGTAATAACAAAATTAATAATATTTCAATAACAAATCCTGTTAAAATAACAAAAAGTGTTATTATTTTATCCTGAAGTTCAACTTAAAGAAGAAAAAATAATAACAGTTTCTGATAAAATAACAAAATTTGGTATTGAAGTGATATTATATTGAAAATGTTTAATAACACGCTGAGGAAATGTTATACATTTCAAAAACTCTCCTAATAACAAAATTTGGTATTCGTTCGGTATACTGACTTAGAAATAAAATTACCATAAATCGCACAAATGGAAAAGTTTCTAAGTGTCCATAACACAATCTGTTATTATTTTTTCTTTTGTTAAATATGTTTAAATCTTTGGGATGATTTTGTCTAATTTCGTCGGGGTCATTATTTTGGCCATGAAATGGGGTCCTTAAGCTAAAATTATTCTGAAAAGTTGAAATTTTGAAAGTTGATTTTTTTTAATTATTTGATATACCCCCTAGAGGACTTTCTTTAAAATTGGCTAGAACTATGGGATAATTTTGACCAATTTCGTCGGGGTCATTAGGCTGGTACAAATATTTTTAAAAGTTTTTGTCACCCCCCCCCCCCCCCCCCTTCAAAATTGGCCCGAAAAATCAGGGGACAAAAAAAATATTTTTACAATAAACTTCAAAATTTTAATGAAAATTCAAGTGCAACCAGCTGAAATCAAATTAAAATACATTCTCCTGCGTTTAAAATCATTTTTAGCATGTTTGGGTTTATGAAAAAGTCTTAAGATTTTTTGAAAATTTTCGATGCAAAATCTTTTTTTTCGATACAATTTTTGTTTTTGTCAGATCTCAAATTTTTTGAAAACTAATGATTGCAAAACAACTGAACTAGTGTAAAATGCATTTTAAAACACTTTTTTCATTTAAATGTAAAGACTATGGCTTGTTATTTAAATTTTTATATTTTTTTTATTTTTTTGCCCCCCCCCCCCCCTTGACCTTGGCCAGGGCCGAGGGACAAAAACTTTTTTAAATATTTGCATCAGCCTTATTTTGGCCAGGAAATGGGGTCCTTAAGCTAAAATTATTCTAAAAAGTTGAAATTTTGAAAGTTGATTTTTTTTTAATTATTTGATATACCCCTAAGGGACTTTGCTATAATTGGCTAGAACTATGGGATAATTTTGACCAATTTCGTCGGGGTCATTATTTTGGCCATGAAATGGGGTCCTTAAGTTAAAATTATTCTAAAAAGTTGAAATTTTGAAAGTTGATTTTTTTTAATTATTTGATATACCCCCTAAGGGACTTTGCTAAAATTGGCTAGAACTATGGGATAATTTTGACCAATTTCGTCGGGGTCATTATTTTGGCCATGAAATGGGGTCCATAAGCTAAAATTATTCTAAAAAGTTGAAATTTTGAAAGTTGATTTTTTTTAATTAGGCCGATGCAAATATTTAAAAAAGTTTTTGTCCCTCGGCCCTGGCCGAGGTCAAGGGGGGGGGGGGCAAAAAAATAAAAAAATATAAAAATTTAAATAACAAGCCATAGTCTTCACATTTAAATGAAAAAAGTGTTTTAAAATGCATTTTACACTAGTTCAGTTGTTTTGCAATCATTAGTTTTCCAAAAATCTAAGATCTGACAAAAACAAAAATTGTATCGAAAAAAAAGATTTTGCATCGAAAATTTTCAAAAAATCTTAAGACTTTTTAATAAACCCAAACATGCTAAAAATGATTTTAAACGCAGAAGAATGTATTTTAATTTGATTTCAGCTGGTTGCACTTGAATTTTCATTGAAATTTTGAAGTTTATTGTTAACATATTTTTTTTGCCCCCTGATTTTTCGGGCCAATTTTGAAGGAGGGGGGGGGGGGCTGGGGGGTGACAAAAACTTTTAAAAATATTTGTACCAGCCTTATTTGATATACCCCTAAGGGACTTTGCTAAAATTGGCTAGAACTATGGGATAATTTTGACCAATTTCGTCGGGGTCATTATTTTGGCCATGAAATGGGGTCCTTAAGCTAAAATTATTCTGAAAAGTTGAAATTTTGAAAGTTGATTTTTTTTTAATTATTTGATATACCCCCTAAGGGACTTTGCTAAAATTGGCTAGAACTATGAAATAATTTTGACCAATTTTATCGGGGTCATTTATTTCACCATGAAATGGGGTTTCAAGCTAAAATTAATCCGATAAAATTAACTTTTGAGAGTTCATTTTTTTTAAATTTTGTTTTATTCCCTAACGGAATTGATTTATTTAATGAGAATTTTTGATGTGTGAATAACAAAAACTGTTATTATTTTCACAGAGCCAGGAAGTCGGAGCTGACGTTGAAGTTCGAGCTGGAGTGAGACCTCGGAGACTGCATCGGATTCAGCAAATTTTCAGCAACTTTTACTTGGAGTCGGAATCCGTGAAGTCGGGTATTTTTAGAGAGCTGAAGTCATCGTTGACGTCATATCCTGCATCCAGAGTCGGAGTCTTCAAAGTATGGATTCAAAGTCGCTTGGAGGTACCCGACTCTGCAGCCCTGACTAGTACAGAGGAGTTATGGCAACTGCAGGTTTATTTGCAAATTACAAATAAACCAAAACAATAACTTTTTTTGTTATGGAGACATACCAGTTCAATAACATATTTTGTTATTATACTGCTCCACCTTTCCGCACAAAATAACAAATCTTGTTATTCCTTCATGATTCCTTCTGTGTTATTGGTTTGTTATTGCAATAACAGCATAATAACAGTTTAAGTTATTCTTCGAACAAATCTTTGTTATTGATTTTTGTTATTTTAACAACTAATCCGATCATCCCAATAACATATTTCGATCTTCTCACAATATCAAAAACTGACCTTCCCAAGTTATTTCCGTCTGCTCGGGTTACTAATTGCAGATTTATTCGTTAGAATTTTCAACTCCCACTCCCTCTACGTGTTTTGCCTTCCTCACCTCACTGAGGCAAGGCTATAAAATCACTTAAAAAATGAACTTCTTAAATACACGTCCTAGATATACCTTCACGTATACCTATCGACTCAGAATCAAATTCTGAACAAATGTCTGTGGGATGTGTGTAGACATGATTTTTTTTCCACACGATTATCTCAGAACTGGCTGAACCGATTTTGGCCGGATCCGCCTTATTCTGTTCGTTTTGGGGTCCCCTAAGACCCTATTAAATTTTATTATGATTAGTTAAGTATTTAAAAAGTTATGCCAAGAAAAAGATTTTTGTAGATACAAAAAAGGGTGATTTTTTGCCTAACCTCAAAAAGCCGGGTCTTTTTGTTTACGTGCGAGAGTCGCGCCAGATGCGAAACGCCCGGTTGCCACATTGCTTCAAATGAGAGTCTGCATGTTTTCTGGAAAAGTCTGTATCAGGTATATTTTTTTTCATAAACTTATTTTCATTATTACTTTGTAAATGTGAGGAAGGTACCACCCACCTAATGGTGGATTAAGAAACGTTTTTTTTTCATATTCAACTATTGCAACTTGATTCGGTAACTTTGACTTGTGCAATGGCTGAGCAGTGTTTAATAATTGATACAGTCTGGGAAACTTTGCTGTTTACAGTACTTCTCCGTTGTTCCTCTTGGTGGCTGTTGGAAAGTTGCAGCTCGTGGAAGTTAATTTACATTGTAAAATATGTTGTCCTCACTATGAGAGTTATTCACTATGAGATTATACAAAGAAATGACAGTATTGTTCTATTAGCCGATTTGAAAATCCTCAACTAGTGTGCTTCATTCCTAATTCAGCATCCACTAAATCCTCGACAAATCCCTTTCTTTTTACAAACAAGACTACACAACACACGTTTCAGTCGCCAAGTCACGCTCTGAATCTCCTGTTTCGACTCAAGCCAATTCCGCACCGTTCGCCGTCCAACGTGTCTGCCCTGGAAACAACCCAATTCCTATTCCGGTGAACTCTTCATTCCGTATGCGCATAGGAATCTGCTTGGCAAAAGCCCGAGCCAATGCGATGAAAACGAAGCTCTGATTAGTAATCGATGGCGGATTTCTTTCATTCTCTCTGGTTTGACGATCCCGGGCAATTATCTGGAAATTATTGTAAGGTTTCGTGACCGGCAGCCGTCAACAGCGAAGACCCAGCGAATCAGCTGGAACATCAAGGGTTTCCAGAAGCGTTTATTACTTGCCAGTCTACCAATTAATTACTCGAATTACTGGTCCAAAATGATTAATTACATAAATTACTTAATTACATTTCACTACGATAAAAAACATTTAATTTTAATTTAAGTATTCATTTCTACGGTTCTGAACTAAATTATTTATAAATAGCTCATTCGATAGCTCTTCAAAAAATTACGCTTTTTTTTTTTTTTTGTACCGATCTGGATATTGTGAATTATAATTTTAATTGAAAATAGCTATAGGCGATCAAACTTCAAAAATGCCCCCTTTAGAGGACGCTGAAACTTTGGGTGATGTTTACATAATATCTTACAGCGAATTAATTGGTTTGAAATTTGGAATTGTTTTATTTTATTATAAAATTGACATCATTTCAGGTAAAAAATAAGTAGCTCAATTGCTATAAACAATAATGTTTGTTTTATGGCCAATTTAACCTGTTCATTATCTGATTCGAAATTCCATTATGTTTCACGTTTCAATTAACCGTAGCCTTATCAATCAATTGCAAAAGAAGATTATTGAAGTCGTGTTTGTCATTAAGGCAAAACAACATACTGTACTGTTTTACTTCAATGTTTGAGTTTTAATATAATTAATTATTAATTTAAAATTGTATTCAGTTTATTGCAAGTTTATCGAAGTTGTTTGAAAAAAAGCCACCTGATTTTTCGAGCCAAACATAAACTTTGACAAATATTTGCAGCGGCTCTTCATGAAAATTGTGAAATTCATCAAAATAACGTTAAGTTTTAAAATGTTTTTCAACATTGGTTTGACATTACCTTGCATTTTTTTTCTCAAGCATATTAAAAAAATCCGTTACTGAAAATACGGATTATGTGAAATGTGACAATTACATTGGATTTAATTTGTGCATCTGAATATTAGTCGATTTTAATTTCACTGAGTTTGATTTTTAACATTTGTCTCAGACATATTTGGAAATTTTTCGGGAAAATAGTTTAGCTCTTTAGAGAGATAAGGACTGTCAATTTCTGCTGATTATGAAAAAGTATAAAAATTGTATTTTTGCAATTCCGTCGTGAAACTATTTACTTTTCCTGTCATTCTTGAACGACGAAACAGCCTACTTTTCTGTACCAAAAATAACAGAATCGAATAGCAATTCTTTTCAAAATAAATGCTGAAAAGTTCTACTTTTCAGCACTCAAATGGGTGCTGAAAAGTTGAACTATTCAGCACTTGTTCGAAAAGTAATACTTTTCAACATTTTTTTGATTTAAACGATTTATTGACAAAATACATAAAAATTTGACATAAAATTTCACTCAATGGGTGTTTTTCGGAATTGCAAAAAATGTTGTATGGAACTCGTTGCAAAACTTGTTTTTTTCAGCACTCTTCGTATTTATCCAACTCGGTGAACCCCGTTGGATAAATGTACGACTCGTGCTGAAAAAATCCTCTTTTTGCAACTTGTTGCATAAACTACTATTTTCGTATTATTTTTGATAATTTTTTTATTATTTTCAATATTTTTTAAATTATTTTTAATATACTTTTATTGATTTTTAAATTGCTATCATCTGAAAAATTGTTTTTTAAAATGATAATTCACTATTTTTTTAATTATATGATCCACATAAACTTTTTTTGATAATTTTGACTGCCTATTAGAAGGAAAAGCATAAAAAATTAATCAATTCTAATGTAGTTCTTGCAAAACAAAAAAAAAATTTTATAATTACCTCATGAAAATGAATAGATTTCGGATTCACTAAACATTTTTCACTGGGTAATATATGATGGCGTTGCCTTTTGTTGTTAATCAGCTTCTATAAACAACATGTAAAAATAAATTTTAGGAGAGTTTTAGGAGAGAACTATGGCAAATTAGGCCTTCTACATACAGAGCCAGTCTTTTTTAATCTTTATGTTTCAATCTTATTTGAAATTAATAAAATACTGCTATGATAGATTATATGTAAAAAGTAAATAGTTTCGTAGAAGAAGTACAATTAAAAAAAAATATTTAAATAACTCAAAAATTACTTAAATTACCAATCAACTACATTAAATTACTCTAATTACCATAAATTACTAATTAATTAAAGAATTACCTAATTACCAGCTAAAAATCAAAGTAATTATTAATTACTTGCCAGTCCGAGGCCTTGCTGGAAACCCTTGTGGAACATCTTGATTGCCGTCGAAAACGACGAAACTACAAATGATGAAAATCCCTGCGATTTAGATCCGAATCGTTTGTCGATGGCTATAGCTGTTGACATACACTTGTATTGGCCTTTTCCCGACGTGACGTATCGCAGGACATCGATTACGGAATCAAAAAGCTTCGAAAGTTGGAAGGACGCCAATAAGCTTGAGCAAAACATTCGTAGTCCGTGAACGGGTTTGTGTATTCATAGCAGATTAGTTTCAATATTATATAAAATTTGTATCACGTTTTCCGCACATCTGATGCAATGTTTTTCATCAAAGGAAGAAGAAAAACGTTGAACGCAAAGTTTTTGGAAACAGTCTAAACCGCCGAAAAATGGTTGTGTTGAGAAGTTTGAGATGTGTGTAACGAAATGAGACATTTCTGGGCTTAAGAAAAGTTAAGATTGTCAAAATGAACGGAGAAAACAAAGTTCTCAAAATCGTGAACAACCGTTCATGAAATTCGGAACCAGTGTGTTAAAAATCCTTGGTACGTTTTTGAATTTGAACACGATGTTTGGTCCCGAATTTCATGAACACTTGTTCACGATTTTTGGGAACTTTATTTTTCTCCGTGTGGTCAAGGTCGTAGATGGTGTCTTTCATTTTTGGGGCAATGAATGCGAATGATGGTTCTAAATTCAGGGTCCAGAAATAGTAAATTGATCTAATCTAATCTAATCTAATCAGACCCTAGCGCAGCCAATCCTTCGAAGGGATCCTGGAAAGTGCCTTACACTGAAAAAATGATGGTAATATTCTGGGTGATGAATAGAGAGAATGCGTAACGTGATTTTCGAATGATCCCACTTTGTTTACATCTACAAAGTAGGAGGCTGTTCAAGCACAGCATGACTTTCTTCTTATTGGTAAATTAGATGTTTTATAATCCGTAGTATTTGTTTATTTTTTCTAGTTTTTGACATTTTTTTGCTGGTAAATGTTGTGTTTTTAAGATTTAATCGGGTAGGAAAGGTTTTTCTTTTTACGAGCGACAAAGAACTGCGGCGAGAATCTCATTCTGCGATGTCGCAGATATATTTCCTGGCTGATTTTGAAATCCTGCAGCTCTTCCTGGTCCAGCGAAAAAAAAATTGCTAATTCTAGCGAAGCTAATCCAATAATCAGAGAAGATTTTCACTAAGCCAGTAGGTTTTCAATCGGAATTAAAAAATAATGACAGCTTCTGGATGGAAGCATCGACTCCATAAACATCTTCCATTAATTCATAATTATACAAAATGACGATCTCGCCTTCAACTTTCTTAAGATTTCTTGACTTCAACTCCATGTCCTCAAAAGCCACACATTTTTTATTCTTGCAAAAAAAACAATTTTTAATGATCGATTACAATACTCTCTTCTTTTGGTGAACAGTAAACTTTGACAGTTCAAAATTGAGGCCGTTTTGCGAACCACTATTCAGCACCCAGGTAATATTCATCAGAATATGGTGACAGATTTTGTGGCAAAAAAATGATTAATTTTAACCCAGAAAATGATGAATTTTCATCAGTTTTTGATGAATATTCATCAGGTTCACATTTTTACACATTTTTTACGTAAAATTAATCATAAAAAGAGGTAATATTCAACCTACCAAATTTTCAACATTCCAAAATTCAACTTTGACGCCTAGCACTATTCTTGTCATTTATTAACATTTGTAGAGCGCCATTGCATTAGAATGCATTGAAACATCACAAGCGTTAAAGTGGCCAGGCCTACTGCGTAAAGCCGTATCGCAGAGATGACTCGTAATGGAGCACTTCCATTCGAGCAGTTTTTGCTTTTTTCTACAATGTATTTCTTATGGAGCGAACTGTCAAAAACTGCTCGACTGCGGGTGCTCCATTCTGAATCGACAGGGGAGGAAGAAGCGTGGGGACACACCACCATTCGCTCCGAGATTTGGTTGTATTCGTTGGGAGCACCATAGAGTTATCTAAGCCCGAGCTCACGCACACTAGCACCCCATTTGTTTTGCTGGCGGGTACAAAATTTAACCTGACATTGCATTTCCACGAATGCCCTGGGCACTATTAGCCGTGGTTATAGCGTCACATCTCGCTCTCTGTAACAGTATTCCTAATTTCAGTCAACGCTCACCATGTCGTCATGGCCTAGTGGTTAGCATTTTTGCTTATCAATCCAAAGGACGGGGGATCGAACCCCGCCTCGAGCGACTTTGATTTTTCGTTTATATTCATCATTTCAATTTACTGTGTTCTTAACTTTTTCGTTGGGAGCAGATGGGAATCGAACCCAGAACCATTCGCTTACAAAGCACAAACACCGTAACCAGTCAGCCATGGCCGCTCCCCCAAGGGTCCAGAAATAGTAAATTGAAATGAGAAATTAATAACTAGATGTAGGGGAACTATACCCTTTCTCAGCCTATTTCTATTATCGGCCTATCAGCACTTTGGTCATGAATTACAGCTTAAATAAAGTGTTTTTGACTGTTCCAAAGTAATAAATAGCTCAAATAAAAGTAAGCAAGCAACTCTTCATTGTTGATACATCTGAAAATGTTGATTTAATAGCGAAAAATGTCAAAAGTGATGAGAATTGGTCGAACGGCTTAGTGTGATTAAAATGGGTATATTTCCCCTAAATCGTTTCTACATGCATAAAAGTTAATAATTAACAGAACAGATAATCCTGTGCAGAGCAAGCCGCCACCAAATTCAAATCTCAGTCAGATGACACCAAATTTGCAATTGTAAACCTGTAATCAAAAGCACGAGTTGACAAATTGCAAGCACAAGCCATTCACTTTCTTCCTTTGCAGAGTTGATCAAGAGTTGTTTCACTGCAGCATCTTCAAGCACGTTGTCCTTGCGCTCTCTTTTCTCCGACTCATTATGCAAAATACCTGCTTCTAATTTCATCTTTTATTTGTCTTGTGGTGGGTGTGCTTTTTCTGCTGCGCCAGGTTATCCCCCTACCCGTAAGGCACTTTGGGGCTTGTAATGATGGCATCAAACAGAGGACCAGGGGCATGGGAGGAAGGTCTAACCATTATCCCTGTATTGCTCATTTTTGTGATTTTTCATAATTTGCTTTTTTTCATTTTAGTATTTTCTCTACATTCAAATGATTACATTTCATGTTTTACGGTGTTCTACTATTATTTGCAATATTATTATTATTATTTATTTTTTTGGTTGGCATGCAGTGTTTGTCCTACTGGTAGGGGAAATCTACCCATTTTAATCCTAATAAGCGGTCGTGTTTGAATAATGCTGGATAATCTAGAGTCTCCCTTGAATTTTACTAAAACCAAGTACACCAACGAGTAGAGCAAGTTTTTGTGAACATTTCTGTTTATTTTCACTTTCACTAAAAGTTATTCTATTTCTTTACCAAGCATTTAACAAAAAAAAAATTCCCAAGGGTATCCTAATCGAGGCGAATGCATTGGGCCACGCCCATTTTTCTAATATCGGCTTAGTTCTTTTTTCTTCCAACACTCTGTCGAGTGTTGCCATTTGCGCTGACAGTTCAAACGAACACTCACGAAAAGTGGCATTTATAGGGAAAGTTTCCTGGCATCGCTGGCTGTGCTGCTGGTGGTGTTGACGGCCAGCCTTTGTTCTTTTTTGCCTTCGTCTCTCGCTCGGTTTTCTTCAGCCTTCGATTGGAATGCAAAGTGAAAATTGAAACGTCAAACGACTTAGCGCGTTTGTTTTTTTGATGGCGCTTGCTAATTTATTACATTTTTCGGGATTATTCTTCAAGTGAGTGCCTTACTAATGATCAAAAGAACATGTTGCCGGTAGTTGGAAACAATTTCATATCTTAAGCGCCGTGAAAAAGTAAGCGAAAGTGAAAAGTTAATTTTGGCGATATTCATTAAGCGTTTGAGGGATTCTTGTGTGTGTCACTGTGTGTGCCAACAAAATGATGAGAAGTGGTCTCGCAAAATACAAATTATGATCAAAAGTGCATTAAATGTGATCTTTTTGGCCAGTAAGTGGCATACATTTGCGTGCTTACTCGAGGCGGTGCTGTTGCTGGTAAGTTTATAGCCCAAATAGTATTTTTGGAGCTTTAATCGAGCATCAATCTCTCCATATGACGAAGATAGGTGTTTGATTGGAAAGGGTAGATTTCCCCTATTATGCATCGAGTTATAATATTTTTTTAAATATATTTTTGTTCTATTTAATGTGTTGCCCAACTTCTCTAAAAGAATCTTGTATTTCCGTCCATACATTGATCCATACTAGATTTTCCGGAGTTTCAATTATCCGAAGTTCGATTAAACTTTGGAAGGCGATTTTTATTACCATGCTCCAACGTATATTTTTATTTCGAACAGTTTACAATATTTAAAAAGAATATATTATTAAAATTATTATATTTTGTAACTTATTTTGTGGTAAAATTTTAAAAGTTAAAAAAATCATATAAAATTTGTATTAACCTTTGAATGGATAAGAACGATTTATCATTTTTATTTTATTTTTGCAAGGGGTTTGAGGGTTAAAAAACCATGGTCGGGAAACAGAAAAAAAACTCAGTAAAAGGGTGACAATGATGGTGTATTTTCCACCAAACCCTTCCGTCAGGCCACGACAAATTGGCAGTTTTCCTCCCTCCTCCGCCTCATCATGCAGCATCGTGCACGGTTAACGTGGTTTGCTGAGAAAAAGGAAAAACAAACAAAAAAGAACAACTCTCAAAAGTCCTCTGAAAATGAATAACCAACAAGGTATTAAAACAACACTATCTTGCCGTTTCTTTCTCTTTCCTTCGGTTGGTCTTTTCCGCTGGTCACGGCCAGCCGCTCGTGCCAGTAGTGTAAAATTTCACGACCCACGACGACGACGTCGGCGATGCAGATTGCAAACAATGGGCTTTTTATGTGCTTTCGTGACACGAGCGACAGAGATGGTACTTAGTCTCTCTGGTCACACACGTACATACCTACAGATGTTTACTCTTATTTTTCTGGGTAATTTAAGTTTACTGCATATCGAGGAGTGTGAGCCATGAATATCTGGAGTTTTTTTTTTAAAAGGACCAATAAACCAAATTTTCAGTTTTTGCTTTTTGGGTGTTTTTAAATACCCCTGACTCAAGGCGGTTCTAAAAACACCCAAAAAGCAAAAACTGGAAATTTGGTTTATTCAGCCTGATGGCAAGATTGTCAAATTGTATGTATGGGCCGCGATACTCACATTGGTTGGACCGTGGACCCCGCTATTTGGTCGCTTTACCCCTCTGACGCTAGATATAGGGTAAAAGAGCCAGCAAATGTGCAATCGAAAAAAAGTTTTTTTTTTTGTGAAAAAATAATTTCAAATCTGGAGTTTTTTTTTTTGAAAAGGTCCAATAAACCAAATTTTCAGTTTTTGCTTTTTGGGTGTTTTTGAAACCGCCTTGAGTCAGGGGTCTTGAAAAACACCCAAAAAGTAAAAACTGAAAATTTGGTTTATTGGACCTTTTCAAAAAAACTCCAGAAATTGTGTTTTTGATGAATAATTTTGAATATGTTTTGTCGAAAAATAAATAACCAGAAAAAATAAAATATTATCCAGCCTTTTGAGGACGAAATCAATCGTTCAAATTTTTTAATGTTAACTTTATTAACATATTTTAGTGTTAAATGAGGTTAAATGTCAATATTCCAAGAAGATAATGTACAGCTTGTGACGATAAACTACCTTTCCTTTACTTAGAAATCGTATCCAGAAGGAAAACGATCACCAGCTATGTTGGTCCGCACCGGGTTCTGAACTCCCATTTGCGAGGCGGAAGCCTTACCGCATGGCTCGGTCTTAACAAAAAAATAACTAGACAATAAATAACAATTTCAAATTACAAACCTAAATATTAAATAAACTTATTTTCAAATTTACTTATAAATGGCCTGTATACCCTATTTTGTGCAACCAGTTTATGGAGCATTCACCCTATATGGACTGTCAAAAGTGAGGTTCACTTTTTGACAAGCTTGCCACCAGTCTGGGTTTATTGGACCTTTTAAAAAAAACTCCACATATGTAATTTGAAATAATTTTAAATTCGTTTTCTAGTGATTGAGGTTTTGCAGCGTGACTGTGTTTCAAATGTAGGTGGCGCCAAAATGAGGTTACTTGCCAAAAATCGTATTCCTTTCTGCTGGATTGAAGAACAAAATCGCTTATTTCTCATGATTCCCTGCATCAATCTTAATGAAACTGGTTGCAAAAGACGAGAAAAAATTTTTGCTTTAGAATAATGAACATCAACTTTTGGGCGCGCAAAAATTTGTGACCTTTTTCTTTAAAAAACATGTTTTGGAACACGAAAAAATGAGTTTCCCCGTATATACCAATGAAATAAACAGTTATATAGTTGATAACAGATGTGTTAACGTATATTCAACAATTTGTATTGATTTTTGACAGACTTTCTTGCCAAATAGTCCAAATTACTATCTTTTTCTAAATCTACAGTTTTCTCATAGAAAAATCAAACAAATATTGGAAAGTTATACACCAAATTGTTGGAAATAATTTTTCTCATCCGAATCCGGCATAAGTTTTATAAAAATGTTGGTTAGGAAGGAAAAAACACATTTTTTCTAAAAATCATAGGTTTACGCTATTTGTTCATAGGTGGCGACACGCGTCATTTAGTTTTGCTGCAAATTCTCTATAAGCTGGCAGAAACTAATCCAAAACTAATCTATAATAATAGTAAATGAAACCTAATTTAAATCAATTTTTCAAAAGAGCTGTTCAGTAAATTCAAGGAAAAAAGCATGAAAATATAACTAAGCCCCACACATCATTCGAACCGTTTATGCGATTGCCACACTTCACAAAAACTTTCATCGATGTTAAGTAATACTAGAATGTAGTAAAAATCGAAAACTGCAAAAAATTTGAATATTTCTAAGCACGCGCCATTCCGAACATCGTCGCGTAGTGCTTCTACTCGCCACCAGGATGCGTGCACTTTTCTGTGTGTTGGTGTTAATTTGAATCAAATTCAGTTTTCGCTACTCACCCCTAGGTGTCGCAACCCTGACTGAAAAGTCCGTCGGACGTCCGTCGTTTGTCGTCCGTGCAATCGTACGACGTCGCACGACAATGTCGCGCGACTTTCGCACGAATGTCAGACGTTTTTGCACCAAAATGTCGTATTTGTCGTACGATCGATAATCGAAATCGCTCGACATTGTCGTACGACATTCGACGGATGTCGCACGGTTTTGTTATTTAGGATGTCGTACCTTTGTCGTGTGCTGTCATTTCGGAATTTTGAGGTTATTTTTAAAATAAAATTCACTTTGTTGAACTTTTGGATTATTTTTATTCATTTTTAATAGTTTGCACTAGTCTGGCACATTGTTTTGAATTATTCACTATCACTGCAGCCACAGTTTTCCTAATTTCGCTCAATGGCGGCTAATCCGGTTGCCTTCGGTTCCGCTGGACTTTCCTAGGTCTGTTAAAAGAAGGAAATACAAACCGACTTCGTTTGGTTCGACGATGGCCAACCGCTGTGGGAAGGGTTCTGTTTGTCTACCCTGCCAATGTTCGAGTGCTGTAATTTGTCCCCCTCCATCGCCTTCACCTGGAGTATATTCTCGACCGAAAGTATCTCCAGGAAGAAGAATGATTTCTTGATAATGGCGCTTTTGCCATTCCGCTAGAAGTTCAACACCACCAACGCAATTTCATTGTCCTTCTCTACTTGCTGGTCCACGTCCAGCAAAAAGCACTCTGGAACGAATCAAAAATTTTAGAATTTTAAGATACCTATTATGTGTTATATATATTTAGAGTAGTGGCCATGTATTTTATTTTATAGAATTATAGACTTAAAAAGATATTAAGGATTAGAAAATTTAAAAATTTTAGAATGTTAAATTTAAAAATAGAACCTTCAAAATATTTACACTTTCCAACATTTTAAAACTTCTATAGTATATTAGAACTCGAAGAATCAAAAAAAAGATTTTATTGAAATTTAGAATATTAGCAATTATTTTGTACCATTAGATTTTAAGAGAATTTTAGAATTTTAGAATTTTAGAATTTTTGAATTTTAGAATTTTAGAATTTTAGAATTTTAGAATTTTAGAATTTTAGAATTTTAGAATTTTAGAATTTTAGAATTTTAGAATTTTAGAATTTTAGAATTTTAGAATTTTAGAATTTTAGAATTTTAGAATTTTAGAATTTTAGAATTTTAGAATTTTAGAGTTTTAGAATTTTAGAATTTTAGAATTTTAGAATTTAGGAATTTAGGAATTTTAGAATTTTAGAATTTTAGAATTTTAGAATTTTAGAATTTTAGAATTTTAGAATTTTAGAATTTTAGAATTTTAGAATTTTAGAATTTTAGAATTTTAGAATTTTAGAATTTTAGAATTTTAGAATTTTAGAATTTTAGAATTTTAGAATTTTAGAATTTTAGAATTTTAGAATTTTAGAATTTTAGAATTTTAGAATTTTAGAATTTTAGAATTTTAGAATTTTAGAATTTTAGAATTTTAGAATTTTAGAATTTTAGAATTTTAGAATTTTAGAATTTTAGAATTTTAGAATTTTAGAATTTTAGAATTTTAGAATTTTAGAATTTTAGAATTTTAGAATTTTAGAATTTTAGAATTTTAGAATTTTAGAATTTTAGAATTTTAGAATTTTAGAATTTTAGAATTTTAGAATTTTAGAATTTTAGAATTTTAGAATTTTGGAATATTAGAATTTTAGAATGTAGGATTTGAATAATTTAAGATTGTTTTATAAACATTCAAATGTTAATATTAGAGGAGAGTGGGGAGACTTGATCCCCTTTTTTTGTATCGCACATAACTCTGTCAATTTCTCACAAAACTATGATCTTTTTGCATGAATTGAAAGCTTAAAGATTCAACTATGTTTGGCTGATAAGGGTATTTCATCAGATAAACTCTTCGAATAATGTCAAGCTTTTTAAAAAAAATATTTTAAACCGGCATTTTCAAAATGTTGGGGGTAATTTGATCCCCCTTTCAACATTTTGAAGAAATCGTAAGCAAAATGTTCCTTATTCATCCAAACTTTTAATTTTCGATAAGATACAGCAATTTCACATTAAACCTGTACGTTTGTGTTCAAAATATAACAAGTTTAGCATGTAAAATATTTAAAAACTCAAAATTTTCTTTTTTAGACCAAAATTGAGCATGTTTACAAAAGCTGGTAATTTTTGTTTACAAAACTTTTGAAAAATGTTTCAAACTGCAGTTAGTTATGTACAACTATACTAAAGGAACCTATGTACGAAATCCCAGCCCAATTATTTAATCTTGAGGCTGATTCCAGTGAATGTAAAAATGCAGGGATCAAGTCTCCCTAAACGCACTTTTTAAACAATTGATTGTAAAAATAGTATTACGATAAATTTAACGTCAAATGCGTAAGGGTTTTGGAGTTGATATGTTTATCAAACAATTCATGTATAAAAAATATTTTTTTGTATAATTTTTGAGTGTTTTCTATACTTATCAAAACAAAGAAAAAAGATCTCTTGGGAGTTTTTTGCAGCACTTCTTAGAAAAATGTGTGTAACTCAATCCAAACATTTTTAAATTTTTTTCTTTGTTTTCTACAATGAGTTTTAATCAATTTCGCACAACTTTCTAGAACAAAGCTAATTGTTTTACCCACATGCTGACGAGATACAGGTTTGGGATCAAGTCTCCCCGGGGATCAAGTCTCCCCACTCTCCCCTACTTATTTTTAATTTTAAACTTTTAGAACTTGATAATGTTAAAATTTTAGAATGTGAAGAATTTGAGGATTGTACAATCTTATAACTGTAGCATTTTAGAAATTAAAGAATTTTTGATTTATGACATATTGGATGTTTAGAATTCTTGAAATTTCGTCATCCAAATCACTCCTGGCACAACTCCGCCAAAAAACACTACTCACCAGTTCCAAATCACCCCTGGCACAACTCCGCCAAAAAACACTACTCACCAGTTCCATTGATAACAATTTTTGGCGGATCAGGATCGCAGCCGGGAGTTTTTTTTTCGTCCTCCTCTACCTTTTTATTACTTGACGTTTCATTCTCTTCTGCAAGGAGGATTGCTTCCACGATCGCTGACCGGTTACTTGCCCTCCATTTTCCGGCATAGCCCGCCGGGTTCATGACATTTTCCGTCCGCCTTCTAATCCACCCACCGAAATCTGGAACAGCAGAAACTTTGATTAGATCCCTTGCTCATTCCGGCCGTAATCGGATGACGTGGACTAATGGCACTGACCGGATGATAAATGTGATTGCTAGTATTTACAATGACAAGATCGGTGCCATGCCTGGCATCGAACCATGTTTCCACTGCTGGACCGGTACTCGGCGTATGGCATCTGAAAAATAAACAAAGAACAGTGTCCAATGCTCTTGAATTAAAATAGAAATCAACTAACTACTCAAACAAACTTACTTTGTTTTGCTCCTATTTGATTTTGTATTTTTTCAACACTTATAACTAATTCTTGGATCCAGTCAGAACATGTTTTTGCTTGTCAGAGTACTTTCGTCGACATCGCCAAATCGTCAATCTGTCAAAAAATTGATGCGAAAAAAGATGTCATGCATGTCGAGCGTTTGTCGTCCGTTTGTCGTACTTTCGACCAATCGATATCGAAACGGTAAAATCAAAAGCGTGCGACAACTCGTACGACGTGCGACATTTTTCAAACAGGGAAGTCGCACATTTCTATTTCTTTTTTCAGAAGCCCCCCGTTGCTCCTTGTTCTAAAATTCCTAGTACCGCTGCAATCAAACTCGCTTTTGACGTTGAAAATGGCGCGAAAACCGTTTGTTTTTTTCCTGGCCGTGGTCCTTTTTTCTGATTGGAACACTGCGGGATCAACATCCCCGGCCGGTCTTCTAAGAATGGCTCGGTTAACAGGATTATGACCGTTGTCCCCGTAAAAGAGCAGCTGTCGTCAGTGTGGATTGATTAGATTGGAAACATGCACAACATTGGAAATTTTCAACGGATCGAGAAGATCGGTGAAGGAACGTACGGGGTGGTGTACAAGGCGAAGGACATCAACACCCAGAAATATGTCGCCCTCAAGCGGATCCGGCTGGACAGGTAAACAAACAATTAAGGGCGGACTGGTCAACTCGGTGGGTTTGCCGAATTTAAACAGTTTGAATAATATTCATGATGTTGCTTTTCTAGTTATGGTTATCTTTTTAAACTGTTGCGTTGTGGGAGAAAATTCATGTTCACATTTAACTATTAGGTTTTGTACTTTTAGTGAAACCGAGGGCGTCCCATCCACGGCCATACGGGAGATTTCTCTGCTCAAGGACCTTCAGCACCACTCGGTGGTCGAGCTGTTCGATGTTGCCATTATGGATTCGAGCATCTACATGATCTTCGAGTATCTGGATATGGATCTGAAAAAGCTGCTCGACAAGTACAAACCGTCCTTCACGCCAAAGCTGGTCAAAAGCTACATGCACCAAATGCTGGACGCGATTGCTTTCTGCCACATGCACCGGATTTTGCACCGAGACTTGAAACCTCAGAACTTGCTGATCGACCGCGACGGACACCTCAAGCTGGCGGATTTCGGTCTGGCTCGCTCGTTCAACTTTCCCATGCGGACGTACACTCACGAGGTGGTCACGCTGTGGTACCGCGCGCCAGAAATCCTCCTGGGCACCAAGTTCTACGCAACCGGGGTGGACATCTGGAGTCTCGGTTGTATATTTGCGGAAATGATCTTGAAACGGCCACTCTTTCCCGGTGACAGTGAAATAGACCAGCTGTATCGGATCTTCCGCACCATGAGCACACCGGACGAGGACAACTGGCCCGGAGTATCGCAGCTGCCGGACTACAAGCGAACGTTTCCCCGTTGGGAGGCGCAGCCCGTTCCGGATGATATCGTACGGTACAAGGCGCACGACCTGTTCGAACAGTTGATGGTGTACGATCCGACGCAGCGGATTTCAGCGCGGAACGCGATGATGTTGCCGTATTTCGACGATGTCGAGCTGATACCACCGGGGATTTGAAAGTTCATGTAAGTGATTTCACTAATCATAAGTTAGAACAATATTCATCTCACTTTAATGTTTTTTGAATGACACAATTAAAAAAACTGAAAAGCCGGAAAATAAACGTTTTCAATCTTTTTGGGATTACCGAAACATTAATTTTTTTTAAAGATATTATTAAAGTTTTAAGTCGAAGTGTAATTGCCAAATCACTAAAAACATATACTTTATTCTAATCAAATCAAATATATTTCTTGAAAAAAAAACAACTCATCAGATCAACAAACCAAACCCATACCGGAAAATAAACTAATAAGTATTAACACAAACAGAGATAAGTTAATGCTATGCCGAAATTCCGTATTGAACGTTCAGATTGTTTCCTGTAGGTCAAAAAATGCTGGCTTTCTTTTCATGAATATCGTAAAACTGATAAACAGAAGCATTTGTTTTTACATACATAATAATTTATTAATTTATATTTAAAAATACAGTAATACTCTCTTTGAAATCACTTAGTTGAAAATCTCTAATTCATACATTTTAATCGACTTCCTCAACGGTGGGACCTCCTCTTCCACCAAATCCTCCCGCCTGCTGTCCACAGCTGGTGGCACCTGCACCGGGCATCGATCCCTGGTGCAACCGCGTCATGATCGGACTGCACACCTGGTTCAGCTCCTTCATCTTGTGCTCAAACTCGTCCTTCTCGGCCATCGTATTTCCGTCCAGCCATCGAAGCGTTTCGTCGCATTTGTCCTTGACCGTGTTCCGATCCGAATCGCTCAGCTTATCCCCGGCCGTGTCCAGAGTCTGCTTCAGCTGGAAACAATAGCCCTCCAGTTGGTTTCTGGCCGCGATGCGTTCTCTCTGTTTTTCGTCTTCCTCGCGGAACCGGTCCGCTTCCGAAACCATCCGGTCAATATCGGCCTGGCTGAGTCGTCCTTTGTCGTTCTTGATAGTGATGTTCTTCTCCTTGCCAGAGCTCATTTCCTTGGCCGACACGTTCAAGATTCCGTTGGCATCCAAGTCGAATGTGACCTCAATCTGTGGAACGCCACGTGGTGCCGGAGGAATTCCGGACAAATCAAACTGACCTAGCCGGTTGTTGTCCTTGGTCATGGCTCGTTCTCCCTCAAACACCTGAATCGAGACTCCTGGTTGGTTGTCCGCGTACGTTGAGAAGGTTTGAGTTTGCTTGCATGGAATGCGACTGTTGCGTTCAATTAGCTTGGTCATCACTCCTCCGGCAGTTTCAATTCCAAGCGATAGAGGAGCCACATCCACCAGCAAAACGTCCTGGATCTTTTCATCCTTGTCTCCGTTCAAAATAGCTGCCTGAACTGCTGCACCGTAAGCTACGGCCTCGTCCGGATTGATCGAAAGGTTCAGAGCTTTTCCACAGAAGAAGTTTTGCAGCAGTGACTGCACTTTCGGGATTCGGGTCGATCCGCCAACCAGGACAATGTCATGGATGGCGCTCTTGTCCATTTTGGCATCCGAGAGGGCTCGCTCCACCGGTTGCAGCGTGTTACGGAACAAGTCCGAGCACAGTTCCTCAAATCGAGCCCTTGAGATCTTGGTGTAGTAGTCGATTCCGTCCAGCAGGGCATCGATCTCGACAGTCGCTTCAGTACTCGAGGACAGTGTACGCTTGGCTCGTTCGCAGGCCGTTCGTAGACGCCTCAGAGCACGTGGATTCGACGAGACGTCCTTCTTGTATTTGCGCTTGAACTCGTCCACAAAGTGGGACACCATTCGGTTATCAAAGTCTTCTCCTCCCAGGTGAGTATCTCCGGCCGTGGAACGAACCTCAAACAGTGAGCCCTCGTCAATGGTCAAGATGGATACGTCGAAGGTGCCACCACCCAGATCGAAGATCAGCACATTTCGTTCTCCTTTAAGGTTCTTGTCCAGTCCGTAGGCCAATGCCGCTGCCGTTGGTTCGTTAATAATTCTCATAACGTTCAGCCCAGCGATGGCTCCAGCATCCTTGGTGGCCTGGCGTTGAGAATCGTTGAAGTACGCCGGAACGGTGATGACCGCGTTCTTGACCGACTTGCCCAGATACGCCTCAGCAGTTTCCTTCATCTTAGTCAACACCATGGAACTGATCTCTTCCGGTGCAAATCGCTTACGTTCGCCTTTGAACTCGATCTCGATCTTTGGTTTGCCACCGTCACTGATCACCTGGAACGGCCAGTGCTTCAAGTCGGCCTGGATCTTCGGATCGTCGAATCGGCGGCCAATCAATCGCTTGGCATCGAAGACCGTGTTGCGTGGGTTCATGGCCACCTGGTTCTTTGCCGCATCGCCAATCAACCGTTCCGTGTCCGAAAAGGCCACATAGCTGGGAGTCGTCCGGTTGCCCTGGTCATTCGCGATGATTTCAACCTTGCCATGCTGGAACACTCCGACGCACGAGTACGTCGTGCCCAAATCGATTCCAATAGCAGACATTTTTGCTTTATTTTTTATTTTTTCACTTGAACTTTGATGTAAAACTTTGTAGGTGAACTTTTCACTTTACTTTCGAATCACTTGGGGTAACTTCTCTTGGTAACTTTTGCCTCTGGTGTAGGACTTGCTCACGTTTTATTCTCTCTTCTGCTAGTGCTTTGCTCGCTTGTTGGATTTGAACTGATGCCGGCCCAAGTCGAGCAGCGCGATTATATAGGAGAGAGTGGTCGTTCTAGAAAATTCGAGCGCATTCGACGCGAGCGCCCGAGAATGTTCCATGCGATGTGCTCGACTTTGATCCGAGTGGTTCGTGACTTGGATGAATCTAGATAGTTCGTGAGAGCTCTTATTGTTTAATTAGGATATTTTAATGAATGAAGCACAATTTTCTCACAAGTAGGAATGAATTACAAAACATTGTGTGAAATATCAATGCTTGATATTCCAGTCAAGATCAAATATTAACTCAGACAAATTGATTATAAGGAAGGAGCAATGCATTTTGTGCAAAATATTGCATGCAATATTAAACATTAAGTCTACCTTCCTGCTCGCATTTTCTAGCAATGTTTGTTTTTATTCCTGTTGCTATTTTTAACTTCAGTCTAAATACTTACAATATACATAAACAAGTATGAGTAAGATGAGCAATGAAGGGCGTTACTTGAATTTTAATTTATGTAAAAAAATCGTAATGCCTAATTTTGTCTGAAAATGAGAACAAAATAGAAATTAAATCATCTTCTAGGTACATACTCTAGACATATACTTTTTTGGTAATCAAAAGACTCTTCCAACGCGCCCAAAAGATTGAAGTTCTGAAACCCTATCAAAAGTTACGAGCACTTAAGTGTGAATTTAACACTTATCAGAGAGTAGATCTCAGATATTTTTATGAAAATGAGGCCCATCGTTGGTGGGTAATCACAAGACCTTTTCAACACGCCCAAATGATTGAAGATCTAACAACCCTATCAAATGAAAAATATAAGTTTATCACTGCACAGTGGTCCAGATCGCAAAATTATGTGGAAAATTGTTTTTTCCGAAAAATGGTTAAGTTTTGGAGCTTTGGTGTCTTCAGAAGAATTGTTGCATATGGAAAGGGGCAACTTTTGGTTTGGTTGAAAATTAGGGTGGTTCACGATTAGGGTGATTTTGGAAATCTAACTTTACAGGAATATTTTTGGGAATTTTTTCGTGTTCTGGAAAGTTGACGGGCTTGCCAATCCAAGCAACTTTGTCGAAAACACCAAAATTTTATCTCGTAATCTACGCCTTCTACGACAAAATATATAGAAAGCATCTGAGCAAACCTTCAAAAAACAGTTTTTTTTAACGTGGCAATTCAGGGTTAAGTTTTAGAGAAAAGTGGTGTTCGGAGCACTTTTAGAGCTCTAAAAAAACATTTTTATTATCTGACAAGTCAATTTGGACTTAAGGGTCAAAAGTTACAGCGATTTTAAGGTAAAAAAGATGCAAATTTAAAACTTAAATATCTCGAAAAGGCGCAAGCCAAATTTTAAGCACTAGGTTGCATTTGAAAGAAGAGATCCAGCACTACAAACGCTGAAAAAATTTCAGGGGTGTTTTTCTTTAAACTCGAGATATCTTCATTTGAAAAAGTCTAATTTTCAAGGGAAAACCTTATGGGACCACCCTAACGAATTTCGAAAATTGTCCAAATATATGTTTTTCCATGTAATGCCCTCAGAATTGACCCAAAGTGTCGAAAAATCGATTTTTGGTCATATTTTGGGTTTCCATGTAAAATTATCATTTAAAATCTTCAATGTTTTGGACTCATTGGAAAGGTTTTTTAATAACCTAACCAAAGATGGGTTTATTGATGGATCCGGACATAGTTTACATACATTTAAGTGAGATCCAAATATATGTGAAAACACATTTTTATACATAACTTTTGAACTACTTATCGAAACTTCAATCTGTATAAAACTCGATCTATGGGACCCTAAATCAAGTCGAATGCAACAGGTTCGGGTCAAATCGGTTCAGCCAGTGCCGAGAAACATGAGCTAGTTTGTTGGTCACATACATACATACACACACATACACACAGACATTTGTTCGGTTTTCGATACTGAGTCGATATGTATACATGAAGGTGGGTCTACGACGTTTTTATACGAAGTTCATTTTAAGAGCAGGATTATAACCTTACCTCAGTGAGGAAGGCAAAAAATCTTAAATCATGATCGAAATTTTCGGAAAATTCTTTCTTTAACGGTTGGACCTCTCTTCTAAGAGAAACTTCCAGCATTTTCTTTTCCCAAGAATTAAACTCTCTCCGCTCTCTTCACTGAAATAATCCAACATAGCAAAATCAAATGTTTTATCACGTGAGTCACTTCGTCAACACGATAACTTCACGTGCTTTTCATTTGAATCTCACGTGCTTTACATGTCAAATTAATGTGAAAATCATTCAGCTCTAGCTGATCGTTGACAAAAAAGAATTCATTCATTATTCGGATGATGTTCACGTGAGATTGAAATGATTTTAACTTAGATTTTTCCCAATTCGCTTGTCCTTTAGTTTCGAAGTGAAAGCCACGTGAGATTGAAATGAATTGCACTTTGATTTGCCCCATTTGACTTTTCCTTTGATTGGGAAGTGAAAAACATGTGAGACACAAATGTATTGGTTTTTAATTGCGTATGGTGAAAAATCTTCATTAGTAAGATGGCCACGGACGATGATGGTCAAAAATTTGCTTCTGGCTGATTTTGTAAACGAATTTTCTCTTTTCTAAAGATTTGTTTGCAAATTTAAACTAAGCATTCAATAAGTTTTCGGTGAGTACAAAAAAGAATACTTAGTGAAGGTGCCGAAAATTTGATACTAAGTTTCACTTTTTTTCAGGAAATCATGTTCCAGCTTTGGCTTCGGAATCCACACCTGATGCGGCGTATCGGAAGATCCGCTCTAGTTTCATCCGGCTGGCTATGGAGAACTACGACCAACCAAACCACAAACCAATTATTTCGGGCGGTGCTTCTCGACGTCCGCCAGGAAGTGCCCTCAAGTTCTACGGACCCAGAATCTCAATCAGACTTTCCAACACTGCGTAGCAGTGACCTTCAGAATCAGTGGAAAAAAACTAATGTATTGTATGTGTTTTTACTATGGTAGTTGTTCGGTAACTGGGCTTTGTTTAACTAGGCTGCTTTTTAACTGGGCGCTCGATAACTGGGCCGTAGCCCAGTTAAAAAGCAGACAAACGTCAAAAAATCAAAACAAACCAAAATGACCGAGGGGTTAATGGATGCAAAAATCATATTCGATAAATAAAAAAACTTTTTTCAACCTTTTGTTTAATTTCAAGTTACAATTAAAGCAATGTGAAAAGGAAGCATTGTAAATAAATTTGAGTAACTTTTATTATGCATCGATGGTCCCCTCCTTTTTTTGTGTTCAGCCCAGTTAACGAGCAACATTCGGTGACTGGGCTACGTTCTCAGCCAAGTTACCGAACAATTACTGTATTTTGAAAAATAAATTTATTTATGTAAGCAATTTTTTGAATAATTCAATTTCAATCCAAATTAAAATACTAAATATTTAACACACATGAATTCCAATGGAAATCCATTTGAATCGCACTACAATCTCATTTCATATTTATAAGCTAAGCATTGGAAATTCATGTGAGATTTCACGGCAGATCAACGTGTTTTTCATTTAGAATGACAGATTTGTGTCATTAATTGATTTAAGTATTTTTCACATGAAATTCACATGCTAAGCCGTATGGGGCAAATTCACGTGTAAAACATGTGATACTGCTAAGTGTCTTTATTTCACTCAAAATAATCCACACGTTGATGCTACGTGAAAAATCACGTAAACCCGATTTTCCCCTCGCTAGGCCCGTTTTACGTGACACACGTAAAAATAATGTGAAAGTGTACTGGCAAAAAAAATATCACGTTGGAGTTACGTGATAAACCATATAGTATTTTTCCACTAGGATTTTTCATGTAGCTGTTATGTGTTTTGAAATGTAACTTCAACGAATCTTTTTTTCTCGAGTGCGCCAAATTTCTACGTGATTATTTTAGTATGAAAATTTACGGCGAACGGTGAAGACCTATTGCCGGACTGTGCTCATGAAATTTCTTTAAAAAAGTAAAAGTTGGTAAGTAATAATAAGTTTAGAATGTTTCATTTTGCTTAATCCATGTTTCTTTACAGAAACCGGTCTCTGGAAGAAGAATTTACTATCCCTGTGGAAATTCTGGCCGGAGCTAACATTAGCGACCTGATGGACCCCTAAAAGGCAATCTCGATTTCTTCAGTCGAAATGGCTATCAAGGTCGGTGCTACCGTGGTGACACCAACTTACGGACAAGGACGTGGGCATCTCCGAGTGTGTCCTAGAGAAGTGCTAATGGAGCTGTTGTCCGTCTTTGATCCGATCATCTACACCGGGTGCTTTGCGGTCACTCTCATGCAGGCCAGAACAAGTTCAAGGCATCAGCCCACGCGTGTGGCGCTAAATACTAGGAGCAGACAATAACTCGACGGTGAGAAGAACTCATGACTGCAGTCAATCATCGTCGTTTTTGTTGGATAACAAGTGTTATGCGTTGCATCGCGATCGTTGCATCGCATGCATCCGTGAGATCTTTCAGCAGTAAATTATTAATTGATAAATAAAATAAATTTAAATAAAAGGAGAAAAAATCTTTTTTTTTCTTTTTTTTATTAGAAAAAGAATGAAATAACCTCCTTAAACCAAAAAAAATCATATAGGGTTTACTACAACAAACATGTATAAATCATTGGTTGATTCATTTAGTTTTTACGGTGGAACACGTAGAATCAACGTGAAATGATCTGGCAAAACAAATTTCATTTCTACTAGCGTCACCTCGTAGAAGTTATGTGAAAACATTAGTGGAAAAATACCACATAGCTTTTCACGTAACTTCAACATGAATATTTTTTTGAGTGTTCAGTGTTGTCTACGAATCTATACTTATACTTTTAAAAGTATAGCTGACTAAAACTAAAATTTAAAAATGTTAATCGAAAAGAATGAAAACTTCCGGTGATTTTTTTTAATAATACCATAAGGCGGGTCAAATTTTATTTAATGTTTTTGTCACCCCCGCTTCAAAGTTGACCCGAAAAATCAGGGGGCAACAAAAATATCTTTAAAAAAAAAACTTCTAAATTTCAATGGAAATTGAAGTGCAATCAGCTGAAATTAATTAAAAATGCATTCCCCTACACTCAAAGTCAGAAGTATCCCTCAAAAGTGTACTTTCAATCCTCAAAAAGGATACTTTCTATCCTTTTTTAAAGTTCACCCGGCGTCACCCTTTTAAAAGGGTATGTCAAATTCAGTACATTTTCGATACCCTTTTAAAGGGTGAGGACGGGTGAACTTGAAAAAGGATACTTTTTACTTTGAGTGTACGTTTAGATTCATTTCTATCATGTTTTGGTTGATTTAAAAGTTTATTTTTTGAAAATTTTCGATGGTTAGAGACTTAAAGTTTTGTTTTTGTCAAATCTTACATTTTTTGAAAACTAATGATTGCAATAAATTCAACTAGTGTAAAATGCATTTTTAAACATTTTTGCATTCAAATGTTGAGACTACGGCTTGTGAATGAAGTTCTTAAAATTCAGCCAAGGAGGTAATGGATCAATAAAGGTTGAGAAACACTGAATTAACCGAATAATCTTTGCGGTTATCTTTATGCAGTTTGCCTGGCCGCTTTAACGTTTGTATTGTTTCAAAGCAATTTAGTGCATTGGGGCACCAAACCCAACAATTTTTTTATTGAACGTTTAAAAAAAACTCTAGAACATACCGCTTAACTACCAAGCGCGCTGAAAACTTGGTTGGTTCCATAGAAAACCCCGAGCGAAGAATGTGATCCAACAAATATGTCGATGTCATTTGCGCATGACCGAATTTCAAAATGAATTTCGGATAAAATATTTCCACCACGTGTTAGAGCTGATACTATCCATTACTTTATTTTGTTAAATTAAAATAATATGTTACAATTGAAAATCTGAACTTAAAATAAATCTTTACAAACTAATCAGTCAACGTATTATAAATAAATCCTAAAACCATAATCAATTCATAAAACTAAGACATCTTTTAGTCAACCTCCTCAACGGTGGGACCTCCTCGTCCACCAAATCCTCCCGCCTGCTGTCCACAGCTGGTGGCACCTGCACCGGGCATCGATCCCTGGTGCAACCGCGTCATGATCGGACTGCACACCTGGTTCAGCTCCTTCATCTTGTGCTCAAACTCGTCCTTCTCGGCCATCGTGTTTCCGTCCAGCCATCGAAGCGTTTCGTCGCATTTGTCCTTGACCGTGTTCCGATCCGAATCGCTCAGTTTGTCCCCGGCCGTGTCCAGCGTCTGTTTCAGCTGGAAGCAATAGCCCTCCAGTTGGTTTCTGGCCGCAATGCGTTCTCTCTGTTTTTCGTCTTCCTCGCGGAATCGGTCCGCTTCCGAAACCATCCGGTCAATGTCGGCCTGGCTGAGTCGTCCCTTGTCGTTCTTGATGGTGATGTTCTTCTCCTTGCCAGAGCTCATTTCCTTGGCCGACACGTTCAAGATTCCGTTGGCATCCAAGTCGAATGTGACCTCAATCTGTGGAACGCCACGTGGTGCCGGAGGAATTCCGGACAAATCAAACTGACCCAGCCGGTTGTTGTCCTTGGTCATGGCTCGTTCTCCCTCAAACACCTGAATCGAGACTCCTGGTTGGTTGTCCGCGTATGTTGAGAAGGTTTGAGTTTGCTTGCATGGGATGCGACTGTTGCGTTCGATCAGCTTGGTCATCACTCCTCCGGCAGTTTCAATTCCGAGAGATAGAGGAGCCACATCCACCAGCAAAACGTCCTGAATCTTTTCATCCTTGTCTCCGTTCAAAATAGCTGCCTGAACTGCTGCACCGTAAGCTACGGCCTCGTCCGGATTGATCGAAAGGTTCAGAGCTTTTCCACAGAAGAAGTTTTGCAGCAGTGACTGCACTTTCGGGATTCGGGTCGATCCGCCAACTAGAACAATGTCATGGATGGCGCTCTTGTCCATTTTGGCATCCGAGAGGGCTCGCTCCACCGGTTGCAGCGTGTTACGGAACAAGTCCGAGCACAGTTCCTCAAATCGAGCCCTTGAGATCTTGGTGTAATAGTCGATTCCGTCCAGCAGGGCATCGATCTCGACAGTCGCTTCAGTGCTCGAGGACAGTGTACGCTTGGCTCGCTCGCAGGCCGTTCGTAGACGTCTCAGAGCACGTGGATTCGACGAGACGTCCTTCTTGTATTTGCGCTTGAACTCGTCCACAAAGTGGGACACCATTCGGTTATCAAAGTCTTCTCCTCCCAGGTGAGTATCACCGGCCGTGGAACGCACCTCAAACAGTGAGCCCTCGTCAATGGTCAAGATGGATACGTCGAAGGTGCCACCACCCAGATCGAAGATCAGCACATTTCGTTCACCCTTTAGGTTCTTGTCCAGTCCGTAGGCCAATGCCGCAGCCGTCGGTTCGTTGATAATTCTCATAACGTTCAGCCCGGCGATGGCTCCAGCATCCTTAGTGGCCTGGCGTTGAGAATCGTTGAAGTACGCCGGTACGGTGATGACCGCGTTCTTAACCGACTTGCCCAGATATGCCTCAGCAGTTTCCTTCATCTTGGTCAACACCATGGAACTGATCTCTTCCGGTGCAAACCGCTTACGTTCGCCTTTGAACTCGATCTCGATCTTTGGCTTGCCACCGTCACTGATCACCTGGAATGGCCAGTGCTTCAAGTCGGCCTGGATCTTCGGATCGTCGAATCGGCGCCCAATCAGTCGCTTGGCATCGAAGACCGTGTTGCGTGGGTTCATGGCAACCTGGTTCTTTGCCGCGTCGCCAATCAACCGTTCCGTGTCCGAAAAGGCCACATAGCTGGGAGTCGTCCGGTTGCCCTGGTCATTCGCGATGATTTCAACCTTGCCATGCTGGAACACTCCAACGCACGAATACGTCGTGCCCAAATCGATTCCAATCGCAGACATTTTTGCTCTACTGTTGTTTTTCACTTGAACTTTGATGTAAAACTTTTATGTGAACTTTTTCACTTTACTTTCGAATCACTTGGGATAACTTTTTTGGTTTGCCTCTGGTGTAGGACTTGCTCACGTTTTATTCTCTCTTCTGCTAGTGCTTTGCTCGCTTGTTGGATTTGAACTGATGCCGGCCCAAGTCGAGCAGCGCGGTTATATAGGAGAGAGTGGTCGTTCTAGAAAATTCGAGCGCCTTCGACGCGAGCGCTCGAGAATGTTCCATGCGATGTGCTCGACTTTGATCCGATGGGTTCGTGACTTGGATGAATCTAGATAGTTCGTGAGAGCTCTTATTGTTTTATTATGATATCTTAATGAATGAAGCACAATTTTCTCACAAGTAGGAATGAATTACAAAACATTGTGTGAAATATCAATGCTTGATATTCCAGTCAAGATCAAATATTAACTCAGACAAATTGATTATAAGGAAGGAGCAATGCATTTTGTGCAAAATATTGCATGCAATATTAAACATTAAGTCTACCTTCCTGCTCGCATTTTCTAGCAATGTTTGTTTTTATTCCTGTTGCTATTTTTAACTTCAGTCTAAATACTTACAATATACATAAACAAGTATGAGTAAGATGAGCAATGAAGGGCGTTACTTGAATTTTAATTTATGTTAAAAAAATCGTAATGCCTATTTTTGTCTGAAAATGTGAACAAAATAGAAATTAAATCATCTTCTAGATACATACTCTAGACATATACTTTATTGGTACACGCAGAAAAAAGTTTTGTAGAATCAGCCTGTACGAGGTTTGAATCAACAAAATTTTTGTTGAATATAATCAACGTCGATTTTGCGTTGAAACAAACCTTGATTTTCTCGATTCCACAAAAGTCTTTTGTTGTTTTGAAAAAGCTGCTTTGACGTTTAGCGTTGATTCAACAAAAAATATGATTTTCAAATCAACAAAACGTTTTGTTGATTCAAATATGCCTTATTTTTCTGCGTGTAATCAAAAGACTCTTCCAACGCGCCCAAAAGATTGAAGTTCTGACAACCCTATCAAAAGTTACGAGCACTTAAGTGTGAATTTAACACTTATCAGAGAGTAGATCTCAGATATTTTTATGAAAATGAGGCCCATCGTTGGTGGGTAATCACAAGACCTTTTCAACACGCCCAAATTCCGTAGTAACAGTTCAATAGGGCGAATCTGCGTTTGTAAACAAGCAGTCTATCCCCCTCTTACTTGACGTGAACTGTCACTTGAGCGAAAGGGATACACTGCTTGTTTACAAATGCAGATTCGCCCTATTGAAATGTTACTACGGAATTATTGAAGATCTAAGATCTCTGTTGACGCACTGCGTTAGCGTACTCCATTTCTGAAATGATCGATGAGGTAAAGGAAAGAATTTTGTAAAAAGAGGAAGAAAATGTCAAATGGTCAAAGCAGAGGAGATGTAGAGATAGAAGAAATGCCTCATCAAGTGCAATTTGTTGTTCGCAGGAATTATTTGATCTTATTGTAAGTAAAAAATTTATCAACAGCAATAACAGATCGGCCGCCAAAGTAGGTTTCATATTTTTGTATCAATTAAGAACATATCTACTACGGAGGCAGCGGCGATTGATGTTGTGCGGGGTTTAGAGGTGTAGATAGAAACTGTTAAAGTGAGTATTTCATCGAGATTTGCATTGTAAAATTAAGTCTGAAATTAAGTTTTCAGCTGCAAGAATAAATGCTGCTCTAAAAATCATTTCGCCTACCGGTCCGAACAATCTCTATCAAATAAAAAATATAACTTTATCAATGTGAGAAAGACTACAACCACCTTAATGCGGATTAAGTATCGTTTTTTATTTATTTATTCATATACCTAGTACTAAACCAAATTCATCTACAAAATGGTATACTGCAAACGGTATTTTGAGCTAGAATATGACTGTAGAGAATTCGAAATAAAAAAAAATCTTAAATCATGATCGAAATTTCCGGAAAATTCTTTCTTTATGGTTGGACCTCTTTCCTAAGAGAAACTTCCAGCATTTTCTTTTCCCATGAATTAAACTCTCTCCGCTCTCTTGTCTACGAATCATCAATCATCCAGCATAAAAGTCGAGCACATCGCATGGAACATTCTCGGGCGCTCGCGTCGAATGCGCTCGAATTTTCTAGAACGACCACTCTCTCCTATATAATCGCGCTGCTCGACTTGGGCCGGCATCAGTTCAAATCCAACAAGCGAGCAAAGCACTAGCAGAAGAGAGAATAAAACGTGAGCAAGTCCTACACCAGAGGCAAAAGTTACCAAGAGAAGTTACCCCAAGTGATTCGAAAGTAAAGTGAAAAGTTCACATACAAAGTTTTACATCAAAGTTCAAGTGAAAAAAAAAAAATAAATAAAGCAAAAATGTCTGCGATTGGAATCGATTTGGGCACGACGTACTCGTGCGTCGGAGTGTTCCAGCATGGCAAGGTTGAAATCATCGCGAATGACCAGGGCAACCGGACGACTCCCAGCTATGTGGCCTTTTCGGACACGGAACGGTTGATTGGCGATGCGGCAAAGAACCAGGTGGCCATGAACCCACGCAACACGGTCTTCGATGCCAAGCGATTGATTGGCCGCCGATTCGACGATCCGAAGATCCAGGCCGACTTGAAGCACTGGCCGTTCCAGGTGATCAGTGACGGTGGCAAACCAAAGATCGAGATCGAGTTCAAAGGCGAACGTAAGCGATTTGCACCGGAAGAGATCAGTTCCATGGTGTTGACCAAGATGAAGGAAACTGCTGAGGCGTATCTGGGCAAGTCGGTCAAGAACGCGGTCATCACCGTTCCGGCTTACTTCAACGATTCTCAACGCCAGGCCACCAAGGATGCTGGAGCCATCGCTGGGCTGAACGTTATGAGAATTATTAACGAACCAACGGCAGCGGCATTGGCCTACGGACTGGACAAGAACCTTAAAGGAGAACGAAATGTGCTGATCTTCGATCTGGGTGGTGGCACCTTCGACGTATCCATCTTGACCATTGACGAGGGCTCACTGTTTGAGGTTCGTTCCACGGCCGGAGATACTCACCTGGGAGGAGAAGACTTTGATAACCGAATGGTGTCCCACTTTGTGGACGAGTTCAAGCGCAAATACAAGAAGGACGTCTCGTCGAATCCACGTGCTCTGAGGCGTCTACGAACGGCCTGCGAACGAGCCAAGCGTACACTGTCCTCGAGCACTGAAGCGACTGTCGAGATCGATGCCCTGCTGGACGGAATCGACTACTACACCAAGATCTCAAGGGCTCGATTTGAGGAACTGTGCTCGGACTTGTTCCGTAACACGCTGCAACCGGTGGAGCGAGCCCTCTCGGATGCCAAAATGGACAAGAGCGCCATCCATGACATTGTTCTAGTTGGCGGATCGACCCGAATCCCGAAAGTGCAGTCACTGCTGCAAAACTTCTTCTGTGGAAAAGCTCTGAACCTTTCGATTAATCCGGACGAGGCCGTAGCTTACGGTGCAGCAGTTCAGGCAGCTATTCTGAACGGAGACAAGGATGAAAAGATCCAGGACGTTTTGCTGGTGGATGTGGCTCCTCTATCGCTTGGAATTGAAACTGCCGGAGGAGTGATGACCAAGCTAATTGAACGCAACAGTCGCATTCCATGCAAGCAAACTCAAACCTTCTCAACGTACGCGGACAACCAACCAGGAGTCTCGATTCAGGTGTTTGAGGGAGAACGAGCCATGACCAAGGACAACAACCGGCTGGGTCAGTTTGATTTGTCCGGAATTCCTCCGGCACCACGTGGCGTTCCACAGATTGAGGTCACTTTCGACTTGGATGCCAACGGAATCTTGAACGTGTCGGCCAAGGAAATGAGCTCTGGCAAGGAGAAGAACATCACCATCAAGAACGACAAGGGACGACTCAGCCAGGCCGACATTGACCGGATGGTTTCGGAAGCGGACCGGTTCCGCGAGGAAGACGAAAAACAGAGAGAACGCATCGCGGCCAGAAACCAACTGGAGGGCTATTGTTTCCAGCTGAAGCAGACTCTGGACACGGCCGGGGATAAACTGAGCGATTCGGATCGGAACACGGTCAAGGACAAATGCGACGAAACGCTTCGATGGCTGGACGGAAATACGATGGCCGAGAAGGACGAGTTTGAGCACAAGATGAAGGAGCTGAACCAGGTGTGCAGTCCGATCATGACGCGGTTGCACCAGGGATCGATGCCCGGTGCAGGTGCCACCAGCTGTGGACAGCAGGCGGGAGGATTTGGTGGACGAGGAGGTCCCACCGTTGAGGAGGTTGACTAAAAGATGTCTTAGTTTTATGAATTGATTATGGTTTTAGGATTTATTTATAATACGTTGACTGATTAGTTTGTAAAGATTTATTTTAAGTTCAGATTTTCAATTGTAACATATTATTTTAATTTAACAAAATAAAGTAATGGATAGTATCAGCTCTAACACGTGGTGGAAATATTTTATCCGAAATTCATTTTGAAATTCGGTCATGCGCAAATGACATCGACATATTTGTTGGATCACATTCTTCGCTCGGGGTTTTCTATGGAACCAACCAAGTTTTCAGCGCGCTTGGTAGTTAAGCGGTATGTTCTAGAGTTTTTTAAACGTTCAATAAAAAAAATAGTTGGGTTTGCTTTGAAACAATACAAACGTTAAAGCGGCCAGGCCAACTGCATAAAGATAACCGCAAAGATGATTCGGTTGAGTCAGTGTTTCTCAACCTTTATTGATCCATTCCCCCCTTGGCTGAATTTTAAGAACTTCATTCACATGCCATAGTCTCAACATTTGAATGCAAAAATGTTTTAAAATGCATTTTACACTAGTTTTGCAATCATTAGTTTTCAAAAAAAATGTAAGATTTGACAAAAACAAAACTTTAAGTCTAAAAAATAATTTGCGATACTAAACATCGGAAATTTTCAAAAAATAGATTCGTGGGACTGTACATTGGTATTGTCTGAAAATTTAAAATGTCTTCAGATTAGTTCAAATATGCTAGATATGATTATAAACGCAGGAAAATGCATTTTAACTTGTTTTCGGTTGATGTAACTTTAAATTTCATTAAAATTTGGAAGTTTTTTGAAATTTTTTTTGCCCCCTGATTATTCAGGCCGACATAAACTTTGAAAAATATTTGCAACGGCCTTATTAAAAAATCACTAGAATTTTTCATTCTTTTCGATTAACATTTTTAAATTTTAGTTTTAGTCAGCTATATTTTTAAAACACCTGCAAAATTAATTACGCAAAAAAACACAGATCGTTCCCCAGGGGGAAATTCCTCACCGGTTGAGAAACACTGGTATAAGTGGATCGCCGCGAGCACCATGCTAAGAAGTTTGGTGCTCCGGGACCCTCTTGGATGGGACATCGTATTTTCCAAATGAACTGGACACTATTTGCCGTGGCCACAACTCGCTAAAAGTTTTTGAAACCGCATAGATAAAAAGAAAAAAAAAACGGTAATTCTGCCTTTCGAATTACTCATCCAGTACGTCGCAATCATTCGCTAGTCTTGTTATTCTGATGAACACCACGGAACAGCTGACTCTGATAGCTGTTCATTCTAACTCGCGCGCGATGGCGTTCATCCGATGCCGGAAGTTACCCGAGCGCCGCGTTCATCCCGAACCCGCGTGTGTCCCGATCAGCTGTCTGTGGCTCGACAGGACATTCCACGCCTGGTGGTGGCACCGTCGCCAGTCAGTATCGTCGCGAGTCCTGAACCTAGTCGTTGGTCGTCGTCGCCGTCTGCCGTCCTTTTGGGTTGAGAAGAGCCACCACCCCCTGACCTCCCTCACAATCGCTGAGAGGGGGAGGTCACACCTTTGCTTCGCTTCTCTGTGGACTAAATCGCTTTCCGCGGGGGATGTTTTTGGTCACCTAGCAGGGTCGTTTACCTTTGGACGGGCGAAACTTCTGGATTGTATGGTAAATTCTGGATTGAGAAGCCGGAATTGAATCGAATCAACGTATGAATTGAGATATAGCTGCACGAGGAATTAAAGAAAGCAAATGTGCGTGTAATTGTGTGTATTTGTTTACGAGAGCAAGTGTTGAAAATCTCGTCCCACAAATTCCCAAATAGGAAAATCCCCCGTGAGCGAGCCTCGGGGAAATCGTACCACGAGGAAAATAGATAAATTCACAGTGTTCATGGGGAAAATGATTAGATGCCGTCAAGTGGAAAATTAAGCTAGAATGATATGGTGAAAATTTATGACCCGCAGCCAAATTCAAACACATAAACAAGTGCGTGAGGCATTTTCCATGTGTTTTCTACGGTGGAAATGGTTTGTGAATGAATAAGGAAGAACCCCGGCTTGGAATTTTGTGAAACTATGCGGAATTAATTACCAAACTTTTGAGACCAGCCGGGAATGGGATTACACATTCTCACGCCGGGTTAGGAAGGATTTTACCGAACATAAATCTTTGCGGCGGGCTTTGGATTGTGGTAGCACGGTGAGTGTCGTGAGATGTTGGAATTCCAGTGGAATGGCTGCAATACTGCCCAACTTATATCATTTTTTTGTAGGCAAATAAAGTACATTATCTGTAACTAATATTTCGTTCTACTTTTACGTAGAACATGTCCCTGTAAAAAATCTTTGAAAATAGATTAGAGTGTTGATACGAGTTTTACGTTGGAACACAGTTAGTTGTAGGTTATCTCATTGCGGTTCGAAATATAAATTTAAATTGAAGATAAACAATGTATTCGAATACAGTACAGACTAGATTATCCGAAGTTCTTAAAAAAACCCTTCTGATAATTTGTGATTCGGATTTTTTTCGCTGTCTTTTACTGTTTTGATTAACCGACAATACATTTTTATGTTATGTCCTACCGTAATTGTACGCTTAATTGCCCCAGCTGTAATTTTTTGTATGATCCTCTTGCCACAAACAACTTGGACGTTGGTTGAAAACGACCTATGTCCCTAGATTTATGCGTAGGGGATGGTGGGGAGACTTGATCCCCGGGGACACTTGATCCCAAGCCTGTATCTCGTCAGCATGTGGGTAAAACAATTAGCTTTGCTCTAGAAAGTTGTGCGAAATTGACCAAAACTCATTGTAGAAAACAAAGAAAAAAAAATAAAAAATGTTTAGATTGAGTTACACACATTTTTCTAAAAAGTACTGCAAAAAAAATCCAAGAGATCTTTTTTCTTTGTTTTGATAAGAATAGAAAACACTCAAAACTTATTCAAAAAAATATTTTTTATACATGAATTGTTTCATAAACATATCAACTCCAAAACTCTTACGCATTTGACGTTAAATTTATCGTCATACTATTTTTACAATCAATTGTTTAAAAAAGTGCGTTTAGGAAGACTTGATCCCTGCATTTTCACAGTCACTGGAATCAGCCTCAAGATTTAATAATTGGGCGGGGTTTTCGTACATAGTTTTCTTTAATATAGTTGTACATAACTTACTGCAGTTTGAACAATTTTTCAAAAGTTTTGTAAACAAAAATTACCAGCTTTTGTAAACATGCTCAATTTTGGTCTAAAAAAGAAAATTTAATGTTTTTAAATATTTTGCATGCTAAACTTATTATTTTTTGAACACAAACGTACAGGTTCAATGTGAAATTGCTGTAACTTATAGAAAATTAACAGTTTGGATGAATAAGAAACATTTTGCTTAAGATATCTTAAAAATGTTGAAAGGGGGATCAAATTACCCCCAACATTTTGAAAATGCCGGTTTAAAATATTTTTTTAAAACGCTTGGCAAGATTCGAAGAGTTTATCTGATGAAATACCCTTATCAGCCAAACATAGTTGAATGTTTAAGCTTTCAATTCATGCAAAAAGTTGATAGTTTTGTGAGAAATTGACAGAGTTATGTGCGATACAAAAAAAGGGGATCAAGTCTCCCCACTCTCCCTACGGTTGTACACTCCAGACTCCATTATCTAATCCAATCCTAGCGCAGCCAGTCTTTCAAGGGCATCCTGGAAAAAGGTCTTAGGTTGATTAACGCATAGCATCCCCTTGTAAGTATTAACTTTTACAGTGCCCTATCGCATCGGAAAGCATTAAAACTTCACAAACGTTAAAGCGGCCAGGCCAGTTGCGTTAAGTTAACCGCAAAGATGATTCGTTGAATTGCATTGAACTTGAGCACGATTGAACACTGAACACTGCATAGTACAGTCCAGACTCGATTATTCAAGATATTCGGAAAAATTTCACTCCGATCTTGCACACAATCCAGAAATTGCCAAGGAACGAACCAAAGATCAACACAAAACGTAAAAGTTGAGATTTTTTTAAAATAATTTGATATTTAGCAAATTGTTGATAGTAGCATTATGTTCAAGCATACTTTCGGTTCCGAAAATTCGATAATCAGGCTCTTAAAGTTTTGAATTTAATTGGCTTATTGGCTTATTTTAACACGAAAAATTAAAACTGAATTTCAATTTCAATTAATAATTTCACTTGATGATGATTCGCATACGTTGGCAGAAATTTTTCATGTAGACTAGAAAAACATCCTGTCGCGCCGTTCGTCTCAATTAAATTCCCCAAATCTCAAAATCAAGATACACACAACTTGACGTGTTCTCGTGAACAAATAACATCCTTTTGCAGCAGAGCGGGTAACATGTTTGCCGCGACATGTACACGCAGAATTATCTACCGGTTCCCAATTTTCCATCAAGCATGATTTGTTTTTTTTTCCAAGAAATGTGACAAAAAATACTTCTGAGAAAGAAAAGCGAGTCGAAAACCCCACTTGGAACCTCGCTGCTTTCTTTTTTTTTTTTGTTTCAAAGTATCGCCATGTTACAGTACAGCCATGTTTGATTTTGTTTCTTTGCTCAGCAATATGGTCTTGTTTTGCCAAGACTTTTCCTCAGATGTCGACAGTGTTGAGGTTTATCTCGAAGCAGGGCCGTAGCCAGGATTTTTGTTCAGGGGGGGCTTGGGTGCAAAAATTCAAGGAGTATAAAAATCAGCAAATCATTTATACCATCACTTGGTTTGTGGTATAATTATTGAGATGAATTGTAAAATTTTAATGTAATGTATGCAAAAAAGTTTTCGAAGATTTTCATATTAAGTTATCAATGTATTTATTGAAGAAACTCGTTCGTCATTTTTTTTCTTTATTTTAACAGCTAGTTTGTATTAAAGGAGTAGAGAAAGTGTTTTTTTTAACATTTCCTTGAATTGTTTAATTGTAATCCAATTTCGTGATAAACGTCGCTAAATTTAAAATATACTTAACTTGAATCAAATTTTTGAAAGCATAAATTTTTTTAAAAAGAAATATCGATTTATCTAACCATAAGTATTATGTCTGGATTTACATTTTCAGCTGTGTGATAATTGTGATGGTTTATCTAACATTTTTCATTTTTTCTAGCACAACATAAAACTCATAACTGGAATATTTGTTTTTCTTAAAATTTTATAAACAAACTTAAACAATGTTTTATTTTAATTGTTCTAAGCTATTGAAGCCATTTCATATTTTGCGAAGCTCCTGGTGCTCTCAAAAATAAATAATTTTAATGAAATACAAAAAAATATAATCGTTGAAATTTCAGCTTCTGAAGTGTCTCCATGGCAACAAAAAAAAATTACGTCGAATCTCAAGTTTACATCAACTGAGTTTACATGTGATTCATTTTTTCCGTGTCGAGTAAATTCACATTTTTTTCTGTGTAGGCCTATAATAAATATATATTTGAAGAAAAAAAATCAGTGCCTGTGTTTAATTTTAATGTGTTCAAAAATTTAGATAAAATGTATTTAATTAATTTTTTTAACGCCAAAATATTCACTGGAAGAGTTGTGAATAATGCATATGTAACCATTTTTAAATGCATATGTAACCGTTAAAATTTTCCTCAATTGCATCAAACATTAAAACGAATCATGTTTAACTTTAATATTCCGACTAAACGCCATTTTCAAATTCATTACTCATTGTATTCTGAAAATTTGTCCAGAATTTGAGCAAAAATAAAATTTTAAAACATGACAAAAAAATTTAATTAGATCTCAATTCTAAAGATAATTTTTAATAAAATTTTAATCTATACACCGTAATCTGGGGTGAATCGGGACTACAGTCTGAATAGGGACAGCAGTTTTTAGAGCACTTAAAGCTTTCAAATTTGAAAATGGATGTACACATTTTGTTGGCCTGACTCTGTTCTCACCGAAACCAACCAGAAAAATCAAAATATTGTGCTCCAACATGGTTAAAACTGCTGTCCCAATTCGCCCCATGTGTCCCGATTGACCCCAGTTTACGGTACATGTTTAATAATTTAGGATTGTAACCATTTATTAAAATCGATGTTTGTTCAAGCGATATCTTGACTCTAGGAATGGTTTAGAAATTTTATATTTACGAAACCTTGCTAAATTAAAAATAAAGAAAACTTTATGTAAGAATTCATAAATTGATTAGTTTTATCCTGTAAATCTAATCTTAGTCTGCACTTGAATTCAAACATACCAATATTCGAAGCATCAAAAAAATAAGATTATTAAAACATAATTTATTGAAATGATTGAAAATTATTTTTTGAATGTCTTTATTTAAAAATGATAAAAAATGTTTTTTTTTATAATTTAAGGATTTTTTTAGTTGTAATTATTTTATATTTTTTATGTATTTGATTTTTTTCATTTTTGGAATTTCTGATTTTTTTGAAATTATCATGTGTAATTATTATCTTAAATTTTTGTTTTAAAAGTAAAGAATACTTTATGTAAGAATTCTTAAATCAATTACATTTTTCCTGTAAATCAAATCTTAGTCTGAATTTTGCTACAAGAACTATATTTTACTTTCAAACGAAAATTTTAAAAAATGTCCTGTAGTACGGAGACTCTTAAAACTCCATACAAAAAAATCTCAAGGAACGGTCAAGAAAAGGTTTACGAAAAGACTTCTCTTAAGCGGTACGCAGCTGAAAAGGAACAGAAACAAAAAGCGTCGTTTGATATTTCTTCGGGAGCAATATGTGTTGATGAAATTTTGATTTGTTTATTTGGATGCGACTGAAAATAACGTTTGAAAATAATGTATTCGCTTAAATAATATTGAAGAATTGCCTCATGAAGCTGACTATCAAAACGTTGAATCTTAAAATGCTGAAATAAGGGAAAAGCCATTACAAAAATCACTTAATTTTCTGGTAAATATAAATTAATTTAGGAATACTAGAATTCAAACATAAAAATATTTAAAGCATCCAAAAATTAAGATTGAAAAAACATAATTTATTGGATTTTGAATAACTTAATTTTAAAATGATATTTTTTTTAGTTTAGGATTTCTTAAGTATCAATTATTTTATTAATTTTTCAGTTTTAGATTTTTTTATTTTTGGAATTTCAGATTTTTTGATATTATTCTGTTGAATTGTTATCTTAAATTTTTTATGTTTTTATTATTTTTATTTTTGATTTCTGGCATTTCTTTGTCTTATACCAAAAAAATTAAATCAAAAATTATGAAAATTTAGAAATTTGAAAGTGTAAAATTTTTAAATCTTCAATTAGCCGTTGCAAATATTATTCTGAAGTTTATGTCACTAAACTCTGACCAAAGTTGAGAGGGTTACAAATCAAAACTACAAGCTATGGTTTTATTATTTTAAGTGTTCAAAACACACTTTAAATCAGTACAGTTGTTTTGCATCATTAGTTTTCAAAATATCTAGCTGATGGCGAAATCCTTTTTTCGTGAGAAAAAACTTTCCGCGGTTCCGCGACATGTTACAAAAATTCTAAATATTTTAAAAACGAGCCCAAACATGTCGTATATGATTATCAAAGCAGGAAAAACATTTCAAATTTGTTTTCCGGACCGACCTGGTCGCTGGTCCTAAAAAGACTTAATCGAAATAAGTTATTTCCATTAAAATTGTGAAGCTATTTTTTTTTAAATATTGTATTTGCTCTCTGTTTTTTGGTCCATTTTGAAAAGGTGGCAACATAATTTTGGAAAATATTTACAATTGATATTCAGAAATAAGAAATTATAAAAAAATAATAAAGAAATTTTAAACTTTTCAAAATGCAAAATCTAATCTGTAAAATCTAAAAAATATAAATTAAATAGTTTAAAAATGAATTATTGATCAGAAATTATATAATTTGAAAGTGATGTTTAATTAATTTAATTTCAGAGTTGTTGAATCCAAGCTTAATTTTTTTTAACGTTTTGAATTTTTATCATTTTATTTCTTCCTTTAAAAATCGCAAGCTCATGCACAAAGTGAAAATTAGTTGATAATAAGTATTCACTTAGTTGATCTTCCGATTTTTGATATATTAAATAAAAATTGGAGAATGGCCACGGTGGAAACTAAAAAATGTGACCAAAAGAAAGCATTTTGGACGAGTGGTTTCGGAAAAAAGGTTTACGAAAAAGTAATAAAAAAAATACACGCAGATATTTCTCAAGCATTTTTCTCTAAGGTCTTAGATATGTGACTAACCATATTTCTAAAACCAAAACGATAAAATTAGAATTGTATTTCTGATAATAGTCAAAATTCACTCAAATGTTTTTCATATTAAATGCTTTCGTTTTTGAAAACAAAATCTAAATATTTTTGAGAAATTATGATAAATTTTGAAAAATGTAGAGAAAAAACATGTATTAACAGTTTAAAGGTTTTAATGCAAATAAAGGAGGGCTATTAATTTTACAATCCAAATTCGACTAGCCGAAGCCTCGATTATCCAAAGTTTCGATTATCCAAAGTTCGAAGGACTTCGGATAACCGAATCAGGAACAAATGAAATCGGCATGTTTTATTTGCTTGTTTTTGACATCAAATTCGGCATCTGTTTTTTTAATGGTCCAATACACCAAGTTTTTGGTTTGGTTTCAAAAGCACCCAAAAAGCAAAAACTAGAAATTTGGTTTATTAGACCTTTAAAAAAAACACCAGAAATATTTCTTGACCTCCATTTTGACCGCCACATTGAATCCAAAAATTCTAAATTATTTTATGGTTCTTCAGGGGTCATACTCTACAATCAAAAATAAGACAACAAGATCTAAGGATTTTTGCTGTCCCTATTCAGACTGTAGTCCCGATTCGCCCCAGATGACGGTAATTATTTCTATGCAGCCCCTTAGAGCAGTCCGCTCGGAAATTGCTATTTTCGATGGTTAATAACTTTTTAGCAAAAAACCCAAAAAAATAAGGTGTCTTCGGGAAAGTTTTTCCAAATTTAAAGAAGATATTAGTTCTGAAAATTGATAAGAACTGGATAGTTATTGCGCCTTCCATTGGTCAAAAACTGAAACAGTTGCTTTTCTCCATACAATTTGACGATTTTGCCCAAACTTGGTGGTCAGTGGTCAGAAAAAGCTCAAATTTTGGAACTTAGGCTAGTGATGCGTAAATCTTTGATTTCAGGGGATAGCCCCAAGTAAGCCCAGATTTGGACCATGCTAACCAATGTAATGCTAAAACTACAAGATAAATTAGATGTTACTGAATGGAACAATGTTCAAATCTGCAGCTCAATTTTTAAATATCCAAATTTTGGATCCATAATCTACAAAAACTGAGCCCGGCAATGGACAGGAAAATTACTTAGTTTGATCAATCAATTCTTGATTCTCTATCTTACAAATTATTTCTGGGAAGAGAACACACAATCATTGATTTAAGATTTTTTTAAGGTAGTTCAATTTAAAAAAAATTGGAAAAAATTTCGGGGGGGGGGCTGCAGCCCGGAAGCCCCCCCCCTGGCTTGTCTCGAAGTTAGATGGATGTAGGTAGGTTCTCTCAGCTCTCAGCCTGTAAATCCCTGCTGTGACTGAAGATTGTGTCTGTTGATTGATTGCGTTGTGGCGAACTGCTGGCAAAGGGAATTGCAAGGGAGCAAATATTGAATTTTCAAATTAACCTTTTGATATGTGATCACGGAGACTGTTTGGTAAAAACAAATCAAGCCTGTTTGCTTGTTTGTTTTGAAATTCAAGCTTTCCTTATAAGCTGGTTTATAAAAACAGCTCTTGGTTGTGATAAGAGTAAAAAGTATTTACATCAGGTTCCACCGAGATTTGAACTCGGATCGTTGGATTCAGAGTCCAAAGTGCTAACCATTACACCATGGAACCAACTTAACTAATTGTTCACATTTAACGTGAAGGTTGAAATTTGTGGCGAGCCATACGTTTTCAAAAGTGAAAGGTCGTTTAGTGACTTTCTAAAAGATCGTTTGAACGGCGCGCATCAGATGAATGAGTGAGATATTTTTACCTTACGCGCAGTCATAACTTGGCACAACGCTATGGTGTTTTCGGTCTAAGCGTTACTAAATTTAGATCGCTTCCGATTTGGGACGACCAATTGGTGACGTTTGTCACAACGAAATGACGACCAACTGCCCAAATGCCTAAATAACATCCAGGAATTCCATTGAAGAGCGTTCTGCTGATTCATTGAAGCGCGCTTACAGGTGAATTATATAACATTTATGAATAAATTAGCATCGGCAATCGGTACCTCACTTAGACCCGTTAGGCATTCGGCTCTGAATTGAATTAGTCATTCGCCAAATGCGCCTTAATTGTGGCACTTTGTAGAAGTACAAAAGACCATAATTTCACCCCATAATTTGGCGTTGACTCCGACCGCAATGACTTCGATAAATTTTCCCCCAAAAACCAAAACGGTCCCTTCCTTGATGTGGTGGGAAAGCTAAAAGAAGAACCAACGTATTGGATTGTTGAGTCGTGATTTATTAGTTTTCTTACCCAGGGTGGTAAACCGCGCACGAGAACGTAGTGAAATATTGGAAATAAAGCACCCTCGAGTGAGAGGGGAGCTTACGGAATTTTCTTAATTGATTTGGTCAACATTTTGGCGGAGCATGAATATTTAAAAAAATTTACTGCACATCAATTTTGTTTTTCGAATGTCGTACTGCTCCACCGTCACGAGATATCAGTGAATGGAGCTCGGATTCGTGATCAGGGACATAAATTACCTCTTAGGACAAAGTTTCACGCAAATCGAAGAGGGGTCAGGGCAACTGCTGTGTAAGTTGACGGAGATAATGAAAGGGGTAGTAAAAAAGGGATAGTAACGTCCCTCCGTCACGAGATATCGATTTCGCTGTAAATGTTTTCAAAATCGGAAAAACGACGGTTTTGGAAACTTTTCTATGTTTACAAATTCGACAACAAAGAGTTACCAGATTCCCTTACAGGACATTTCAAAAGGGCGTTGAATGTTTGGCCCTTTTGAAATGTTAGTTTTTGTTTTAAAAATATTGTTTTCAAAAAGATCCGAAAATTTCATTATTTTTTTTTCCACAACACATTTTTAAATCGGCCCAATTTAAAAAAAAACTGCGACTATTTTCAACAAAGTAACCTAAAAATTACTATAACTTAAAAACGGTGCACTGCAAATTGTCCAAAATTGTCAAACTTACGGACCTGATCCTGCAATAACGGAATTCTAAAATTAATCAAACTTTGTTGTAAATGACTTTGTGGACAGTACTTTAGGGGATGAAAAAAAAATATTTCGTACCCGTAGTTTTGAAGATACTAACATGTCTGTTACAAAAATCTGGGTGCAAAAGCTCTGGTTGATGTGCACCGTTAAGTACTTTTTGACTGCAAATTCTATTTTACATAGAATAATGAAGTGAAAAATTGCTGCGACCAATATTTCGATTTTTTGAAAAAAATAGTATTGATTCAAAAAATCATCACTCGGTCAAAGATTTTTTGTGCGTTTTGGAAATTTCTGAAAAGTTAGCATGTCTCCTAAAACATACCAGAAAATTAAAAAAAATAAAAATAGTTTTGTATTTATTGAAAATCAAGTTTAAGTGACAAAAAAAGTGAAAATAAAAAATCGCAAATTTTTTACCCTGTATCATATTTTTTCAGTATAGTCCTTATCCATACCTACAACTTTGTTTCAGCCGGATTTAAAAATACAAAAACTAAAGTTAAAAAAAATACCGATTTCGAATAGAGAATTGCTCATGTGGCAACATTAGAAGCACGCTGGAATTAGATGCTGTTCCTCTTAGTATACGAAGACAAAGTTTACCACCCACTAAAGCGTCCATTCTTCAACGTTATCGCGTAATACATTGTTTTCCCCAGATCAGTCAGTTGTCTTCCAGGTATGCTGCTCCTTGTTACGCCATTCATCTTTCACCTGACATCTTGAAAAAAGTTGTTTATTTGCTTAACCACCGTTTTTGCTCTCTTCTGGTTCCTTCCAAGTACGTGCGGCACATATATGGTAGAGCATTGAACAATACCAGTGTGTCAAAGTGTGGGCGGTGGTTACGACTTTAATGATTAAGTCTTCCCGGTAGCACAATGGCATCTCAGGTGTCACCGAGTCTTCCCACATGCCAAATTGTCAACTTGACAAAAGGTTGCGTGTTGGCGAAAAAGATGGATTGATGAAAACTCTTGCTGTGTTAATTGAACTCTTTGAACTACTATCTAAGAAAATTTCCAACAATTTCCCAAGATTTCGTCACCACTCATGTTGTGGTTGTGACATAAATCAACCGTAAACCATTAGGCAAAACCACACACAGGGAAGCCCTCCGTCGTCGGTTCTTGAGCTGTGTCCTGGGCATGTGTTTACCTATGAGACCGTTTCGTTGCTCATTAAGCGCGCGCGGAATTCTATACTCGGTGGTGGTCTTTAGCCGCAAAAACCTCCTACCTCCACACACACAGACAAGTCTCCCCCTTATTCAAAAGGAAAGCCGGTGTAATCATTAGCTAAATGGCCCAGGAGACCCGTTCGGGCGAGATGAATGTCTGTTAGGGTGGTCCAAATCTGGGCTTTCTCGGGGGCTTCCCCCTGAAATCAAAGATTGATACATCACTAGGCTAAATTCCAAATTTGAGCTCATTCTGATCACGGGAACCCCTCCCTCCAATCGCTTGAAGTTTGTATGGGAAAAAACGTCAAATTATAAGGAGAAACGCAACTGTTTTAAGTATTTATCTGTGTAGGGGGCAACGGTCGTCCAATCTTTATCCATTCTCATATGTAGGACCATCGTTAAATTTTGGACAACTTTCCCGAAGACACCACCTTTTAAAAATTTTTGCTGAAAGTTATTAGCATCCGAAAAGGACCATTGCGCGGCCGGCTCAAAGCCCCTTAAAGCCGTCTGCACAAAATTGATCATTTTCAGAATCTAATAACATTTCAGCAAAAATATGGTGTCTTCGGGAAAGTTGTTCCAAATTTAATGAAGGTCCTTTATCTGAGACTTGATAAAGATTGAAAGACCATTGCGCCCTCCACAGGTAAAAAACAGAAACAGAAACTTCAAGCGATTTGAGGCAGGGATTCCCGTGGTCAGAATGATGAATTTGGAATTTAGCCTAGTGATGGATCAATCTTTGATTTCAGGGGGTACACGGAGAAAAAAGTGTTCCTAAAATTGTGAACAAGCGTTCATGAAAATGGGAACCACGAACAAAGTGTTCAAATTTCATGGTACGTTTTTCAAAATCGTACCATGGGATTTGAACACTTTGTTCGAGGTTCCTATTTTCATGAACGCTTGTTCACGATTTTAGGAACTCTTTTTTCTCCGTGTAGTACCGAGATTTGGATTTGGACACCCTAATCTCTGTGTTACATCGCAGCATGACATATTTAGGTGTGTGTGTTCTGTTTATGTGGATAATGTTAGTATTTGAGCAAATTATAGACATACACCTCATAAACTAGAATAGTTGCCGGAAAAGGGTTATTCATTTTTAAATTAAGTAGAGAAAAATTACAATTTTATTCTACAATCAATTTCAATTAAAATGATATCTTCAAACTTTTTTCTATTATCAATAAAATGATTAAACAAATGAAGTGAGAGTACAACAACTATTTTTTAAATTTTCATGAAGCAAGCACTTCATCATACTGCATTAAGTTGATTGCTTACGTTTCAAGAACAGAGCAGGAGAGCGTGCATTGTTACGAGGTCCTGGGCTTCCCTCGTACACTCAGATGCTATTTAGCAGAATAATGAAATGACTAACATTATAAAAGGGCGTAATATTGAATGTTTGGCCTTTTTGCAATGTAAGTCTTGATTTGAAAATTTTTGAAATATTGCTTTCGAAAAGATCGGAAAATTTCACAAATGTTTCATTTTTTAACATTGAAAACCGGACCATTAGTTGCTGAGATATCGACATTGAAAAATGGTGGGCTGTTTGGGTGAGACTTAGAAAACATCAATTTTCCTGTTTTTAAACCATTGCATTGCAATATCTCAGCAACTAAAGGTCGTATCAACAAAGTCTGCAGAAGCAAAATATAGAGAATTTTCTCAGCTTTTCCAAAATATTTTTTTCAAAAGTGGACAAACATGTGCACTGATTTTAAAAAATGAAAAACTGCGACTATTCTGAAAAAAAGTTACCTTAAAATGGCTATAACTTGAAAACGGTGCACTTTATCAAAATTTCACTAGAGTACTTTTTGATTGCAAATTCAATTTTACATTGAAAAATGAAGTTGAAAAATTTTTGCGACCAAAAATTCGATTTTTTGAAAAAAATCAGCATTGATTAAAAAATTCATAACTCGGTCAATGATTTTTTGCACAACTTGGAAATTTCAGAAAAGTTGGCATTTATGTCCTCTAAAACATATAAAAAAATAAAAAAATAAAAATAATGTTTGTTTGCAAATCAAGTTTTAGTGATAAAAAGTTAAATAAAAAAATCACCAATTTTTCTACCGTGTATTATTTTTTTCCAGTGTAGTCCGTATCCATACCTAAAACTTTGCCGAAGACACCAAATCGATCGAAAAATTCCTTCAAAAGATACAGGATTTTTGAATTTTCATACATCATTTTTGTATTGACATCTGCCAAATTTGTATGGAAAATTATATGGACAAACTAATGGTGCAAAATGGCTTCTTTGGGCGGATGTGCGACAAAAGGTCGAAAGTGGATAAAAGGTCCAATGGATAAAACGTCGAAAGGACAAAAGGTGGAATGTGAAATAATGAAACAAATAATTATAAACTTTGAAAAATTCTTTGAAAAAAATATTAAAATTTAAAAAAATATAAAAATGCAACGCTGATTTTTTCTTTGAGTTAATCCTTGGTTTATCCATCTATCCTATTAAGGAATATTTTCTCAAACAAACAGAATTACTTCCAAAACTTTTTTTGAGAAGATTTCCATTCTAATCTAATCTAATCTAATCTAACCCCTTTTTTTTTGAGAAGATTTCCATTCTTTCAAAAAATAGCAACCTATTCTTGACTATCATAATAATGTTGTGAGTTTTTCCATTCTTTCAAACATGAGCAGTTCTTTTAAATAAAGGTCGACTTCTAGAATATTTGTTAAGTTTTTTTTCAATTGAACAACTTATTCTTGAATGTCGTAATGATTTTGTGAGTTTTTCCATTCTTTCAAATATGAGCAGTTCTTCAAAAAAAAAATCAACCTCTAAATATTTTTTTAGATTGCATTATTTTGCATTATTTTATGCAATTTAATGTAATTTTACACCCTAAAATATGTGTCCCATCAGCATGGGAAACCCACTTGACCGAAATTTCAAGCCCATATATGCATTTATCCTTTCAGCTTGTCAACGGTCTGGTGGCCGAGTGGGCTAAGGCGCCAGTCCTTACTGTTGGTGCTGGGTTTTGAATCCCGTCGGTTGCAACTTTTTTTTGTGTTTACAAAAATTGTACATGCAGCGTGTAATATTAAGTGTTTATTTTGACGAAAGTGATTTTTGCTGTGTTTTATTTTATTTTTAAACCCCTATTCTTGACTGTCGTATTAATTTTGTGAATTTTTCAATTCTCTCAAATATTAGCGGTTCTTTTTAAAAATACTTCTTCAAAAATATTTTACAAGTTTTTTTTTTATTTTTTTTGAAATATTTGAGAGACTTTTATATTTTTTTCAAATTTAAAGAGTTTTGAAAAATGAAAAAGTCTTGCTTCTTAAATATTGTTGCAAGTTTTCTATCCTTTTTCAATCTATCTTTCATGGTCACAATAGATCCTAAGAAAAATATGACTTCAAAAACATAGCTGCATGTATAAAAAAATCGATCGTATTTATTTATATTTTTTAAGATAAATCCCCCTAGCCCTTCCCCCCCTCTCTCCCATTCAAAAGTCTCCAAAAAACCGGGGCAAGTTATTATTCAGAAGAATTATAAATTTATAAGAATATAGAAGTGAAATTAAAGAAAAACGTTCAAATCACCTTTCCATAGCTGCTTTTCAGTATTTGTGTATTTCGACTCACATCAAAAGTTTTGTTTTATAACATATTTTTTTAATTCGGCCTTTTGTCCTTCCGACGTTTTGTCCATTCGGCCTTTTGTCCACTTTCGACCTTTTGTCCATTCGACCTTATGTCCATTTGACCTTTTGTCCATTCGACCTTTTGGCATTCGACCTTTTGTCATACTTTGGGCATACCGAAGGCACCAAAAAAGTTTCAGTCGGATTAAAAAAACAAAAATTAAAATTGAAGAAAAAAGACCGATTTCGTAGAGAATTGCTCAACTGAGTGTACTTCTTGCTCGTATCCTTCTTATGGCCAAAGTTCAAGGTTTTGTCTGGGGTCGTATTTTCGTAGTTTAAGCATTACCTTTTGTAGAAACTCACCTTGAAGAGTGAGCAAATTTTACAGAGCCAATTCTTGGCTTCTGCTATAGAAAACAGTAGAAGAGAGGGGCGCAATGTACGACAAATTTGTAAAACTTCATCCAAAGATGACACTGAAGATGGGGCAACCTAGCGAGCAGAGTGACATCTCGTCCTAAAATTATTATGGCGGTACGTAATCGGCTTGAGAAACGGCTTAAAGACAGGGATGCACTTTCATTTAATGAAAACAATAGATAATTTTATTAAGGCTATGTTTAACTTTGCTTTTTTCTCAAATAAGTGCGTCAGTAAGCATATTGAAATTATCTGAAAATCATCCGCATTCTAACCCTTTTCAACTGGAGGATTATCCCATAAACTTCAAGGCATCTCTATAATTCCACAATTAACGACGCTGGAATCCATCAAATGCAGCATCCATTTTTTGTTTTGTTTTGCGAAATGTGAGGTGGTTGGAGGTAACAATGCCTTTATGCCATCATCGCACTCCGTTTCACTCGCTGATCCCTCGGGGTGGATTATTCGAGGATTATGAAGCTTCGGGTGTTAAAGGCGAATTTTATTATGGGGTTACCTCGGGGCAGATGTGATACGGAGGTGATCTCTCCCCCCCACTCCCCCCCATGAAAATAAGTGCATTTTTCATTTTTATGGTGCAATACAACTGCTATTTCATGTTTGGATTTTTCATGAGGTGAGGATTATCCATCGTTATGGGTCTGTATTAACCAGCGGTTTGAAATCATTTGGTTTTAATTTGATACATGGAAAGCCTTAAGGAGGTTCTAGACTACGACAAACCAACTCGCATTTTTTGACAGTTTGTCAGTTGGCTTGCATTTGTTTGCAGAAACGTCATCCTTTATATATTTTGCTTTGTTTCCGAGTATGGAAAACTGTCAAACACAAAAATGTGTGAGCTTGTTTGTCATCGTCTAATATGTCCTTTTTTAACAGAAAAAATGAATAAATATTAACAAAACTCACGTTTAGGAACATTCAAAATTTATTAAAGGATTGCATCAGCAAAAAAAAAATCAGAGGTTTGTATGAGGTCATCAAAATATACATTTTTATTTATTAATAAAACAAATTTTAAGACATTTGGATGTATCATTGCCTTGATATAGGTATTTGAAATAAGCAGTTTCAAAAAACGAGTGCCACGATATCTCAACACTGCTTTGTCCAAATCGGCTCAATATTTTGAAGATTCGTTAAGCCAATTCTGTGTGTATGACAAAACCTGATTTTCAAAAAGTTTGCTAAAAAAATAATAAAAAATTTTTTGCCGAGATATGCCTTGAAAGTCTTCACCTTAAATTTCAGCCAATTTGGTACATCCCATCTCGAGATATCGTGGTACCCGTAAATCAACTCGGTGTTTAGAGAAAACGAACAGGAAGTTTGACAGTTCGCATTGCCCATGGCAATTTTTTTGGGTTTAATTCGTCTCTTACCTAGTTTATTCATAAAATATCTTCTTGAAACATTGAGGAGTGATTGAAAATCATCTTTTAAGTGGATTTAATAAGTTTTTTGAAATATGAAATTTTTCGTTTTTCTACATGTATGTAACCCCTTAAGTGCCAACACAATCATCGATCAGTCGTTTCCATTACTTAAAATAAAATCATTTAAAAAACTAAAAAACATTTTTTATAATTTTTTTTTCTGTTTTGTCTCAATTTATTCTTTTTGCCCCCCAAATTGGGGTGTTGTGCTGCGACATCGTTGAATTTATTTCTCCGGCAAAAAGAATAAATTAAGACAAAGCCAGGGATGGAATAATCGCGAAAAAAATCAATTTCGCTTGCGAACTTTCTTCACCCGCGAAAGAGAGAGGAGGCAAATCACGCAAAAGAAAATCGCTCCTGAAATTCTCCAAGAAAATCAGTCTGCTGATGATTTTTTGTGAATTTCCTTGTCAGCACCACACAAAAATATTTATTTCACTTTGTTTACACACATTGTCTATCTACAAAATGTGACAGGTCATTATTCGACGTGTGACGTTACACTGGCAAGTGTAGTAGTGAAAAAGATGTTCCGTCGAATAATCAAGATGATATTTTTTTTAGATTCTTTTTACCGATCTTTCGTGCGCGAGAGAGGAGAGCCATGCTCCCTTGGGATTTTTTCTCTCTTGATGAGCATTCAAAGATGTTCATTGATGATGATTATTCCATCGCTGGGCAAAGCAGAAAATTCTAAAAAATAATTTATGACGAAAAGCTTGAGATTTTTTAATATACGTATTACGACCTTAAGCCCACACCAATGATTTCCAATCACATAGTTTCCCTAAAGCCCAAACAAAATCAAGCTTTCCAATATTTACACTGCACCGGAAGCTATTCGGATTCAATTTCGTCATTCACTCGAATGCACTTCGATTTTTATTTTCGTTACGTGTATCTATACATTTCCGCGCAAAAATTTGGATTTCCCAATCACTTGTGGTCTATCTTTTTCAACACAAAATTCGATTCGGTTCGCGGGAAACCCAACTTACTTCCACTTCATTGTGCTAATCGAAAAAAAGAATTTCGGTTGTTCGGTCGATTGATAAACGTTTGCTTTATATTTGCTAGAAATGTTAACACTTTTTTTATAAATGCCTGATGTTTCTTCTTGAAATTCCTAAAAAGACAATTTTACTTTTCTGTACTTTTCCAGATAATTTCCAGTGAGCTTCCGTTGTTTCCCTGCAGCAAAAAGAAGAGACATTGTCACAATAATTCTTTGCGAACACAAAATTGGATAACATTTGCCTACCCTCATTTTTTCTTTGGGCGTAACACGCTAACAATGGCTGGCGGCTTCGACTGGAACCATGTTGAAACATATTTGGCAATTTTTTGTCTGAACGAGCTGCCTAGAGGGAACTGGTGAACAGAATCACCCAATTTGAATTTCCCCATCAGACGGAGCAAACATCCGACAGTTGGAAGCGTGTTTGGTGCGCGAGTGAGCGAAGCAGTGGAGACACTGCCAAAACGTTGGCAGTAAATTTGCATAGATTTTTGGGTGGCGCGACAACTTTTCACTTTTGCATTAAGTATTATTGGTTTTCATATTCTTGACTCAAAAATAGTTTCCCGAAACATTGTTGCAGCGTACTGGGAAGCATGCATTCTCTCGTCCTCACATATAACGGGGGAAAAGCTTCGAGCAAGTGCAGCTGTGCTGGTACCAAAGTCTCGTTCTTTTCTAAAATTGCAATTTGATTTGGCGGGAGATTTGTCATGCTTGCTTGCTGATTCTTTTTCACTTCGACTTTGAGTTTGACAATAACGACAACATAAGATTCGTCGAAACTTCTGAAATTTCCTCTCGAAGAAGATCTTGTTTGGGTTGGGATTAAAAATTAATATTGCTTAGTTTTTTTTTTATTACATTTTTCCTCTTCGGTTGTTTATTTATTATGTCACCATCTCTAAAAATGTTCCACAACACAATTTTCCAGTAATTGAAATTTAGTGAAATTATGATGTACACACCACAAAAAGATATTAAATTGTTTCGTTCAATAAAAATGTAAATTTTGCCTTCCTCACCTTAAGGATAGTATGCAGATCGAAAGGAAATGGGTCAAGAAACAGCTTTACGAACAGCAGAACAAAGGAGAGGGAGCGATTTCTTGGGGCTTTTCTTCACCCTCTCTGACTTGCTTGCGCTGCCGCTGCTGCCCATTTGAGTTTTTTCTTGACCGGGTCCTTCCGAAGTGCGTATACCGCTTTACTGAGGAAAGGCGCCATCTTGAAATCGACCCAAGTGCTTGTTTACAAACCAGTTCCGTAAAAAATACGTTTTAACGTGTGTCCGATCGTTAGTACTGTTGCTCTACCTGTGCAAATCGCCTCCCCCACCGAGTCCTCACCCGCTGATGCTGCCGGTCTGCTGCTCCCGGCCACAGTTGGTTTAAAATCCACCGTCAAAATACGCCTCACCTAGCTCGCCACTAGGTCAGATTAAAAGCTCCTGCCACCGCTATTCCTGCTGCTGTTCTATCATCCAGAGGTAAACGAGTCCCTCCTGGAAACAGCGATCTCCGTGCTGCTGCTGCACGTTGAGTCTGCAGGTAAAGCTGTGCTGAGCAATCGTTGATAACAACTTTGGTATAATCAGTGCAATCGAAAATTGGATGTAACCTCATGTAACCAAGTTGGATGTAAATAAAGATCGTGCTGCCTTGTCGTCTTTCATTCATCCCCCCGGTACGCCCTGTCCAGCTGCGCATCTGCCATCTCGCTTCAAATCAGAGCTGTCACATCGAGAAGCTCGTTCTGTATGTATACAACGGGGAACTCTTCTAACCAACGTCGATCCAAGAGGCTGAACAACACCGCTGTAGCAACGTGACAAGGTGTGAGTATCGTGTCTGAGCAGCTTGAATGTGTCTTGAACCCATACGCACTACACACACACGCCTTTGTGTCCAAAAATTAGCGCCATCTATTGGTGAGCACTGCTCGCGTGGAAAAACTTCAACTTGCTCCTAAGCGTCCAAACGAGTTGAAAATGGGTGATACACGACTGAGTACAGCACTACCGGAAATCGCCGAGATCGTCCAGAACGAAATGAAAACAATTACCTCCAGCATTACTGAGAGCCAGCAGTTCATCTCCTCGACCTTCGATGATTTCGTTGCAAAGTTTACTGTTCTTAGCGACGAATTTAAAGCATTACGCCGAGAAAATGCTGTACTAAGAAATGCTCTGGAAAACCTTCAAGCTCAAACTAAAACTCTACAAACACGCGTTGACGATCAAGAGACCGCTGCTGATTCGCATCAAAAGTCGCTCCTTGCATCGCACGTAATAGTTTCAGGAGTACCGAACATTCCTAACGAAAACGTTGAAGCTACAGTCGAGAAAGTTGGCATCACCATGAACTGCCACCCCCTCCTGAAGCATGTCGTGTCGTGTGTAAGAATGAAGTCGATGAACGGTCAGCCCTGCCCTCCCATCAAAATCATATTCGACCACCCAGAAACAAAGACTGCTTTCGTGGAAGCAAAGATACGCTACGGGAAACTTCCTGCATCATCGATCTTCAAAAATATCCCCAACAACACCGGAAATGTGGCCATAAGGAACGAGCTATCCCCACTAGCAATGAAAATACTAAAAGAGGTGAGAAGCAAGCAGAAGAGTATTGGGCTTCAATACGTCTGGCCAGGTATGCACGGGGAAATTCTGGTGAAAGCAAACAGCTTTTCTAAGCCTATCAAGCTCAGGACTAACGCCGATCTTCGGAAGCTAATCTCAACTTCATGAGTGCAGCAAACCGTATCGTATGTCGTAACATTGTTAACAAGGACCAATGTACAATTTAACCTCACAAAACACCAAAGTTGAAACCCCCAATCTACCTATGTTTGCCACTGGAAACCAACTTCTGACGCTGCTGCAAATCAACATTCGTGGGATAAATAACCTAGAAAAACTGGACTGCTTTACTTCCTTCGTTGAATCGCTGAGAACCAACGTTGACGTAATAGTAGTTGGAGAAACTATGTTGAAACAGGAGAGATGCCAATATTACAACATCGCTGGGTTTAGCAGTGTTCATTCCTGTCGTAACCAGTCTTCAGGAGGACTTGCAATGTTCATACGCGACGGTATGGACTACACTATCAAGAAAAATATCTCGCACGACGGGTATCACCACATCGAGATGTCGATCAAGCTTAAGCATAAAACGTGCACCATTCACGGTGTCTATCGTCCGCCGGATAATGATCTTCCCCGACTGCTTGCTTTCGTTGAAGGCATTCTTGCAACGACTGATCCGATGTGCCCTACGTTCATCCTAGGAGACATCAATGTCGCCGTGAATAAACCAGCTGAAAATGATGTTCTGGAGTACCTCAACGTGCTTGCTTCATACAACATGTGCGTGACAAATACCGTTACAACTCGCCCGCTGAGCAACAACATTCTTGACCACGTTATCGCGAGAACAGACGATGCTGATCATACTCACAACTACACGATCGACTGCGATTTGAGTGACCACAGCTATATCCTGACGCAGTTCAAATCTCCACCTAAACTTCCACACCGCGTTACCTTGACTAAACCGAAGACCGACTACAGTTCTGTAAAGTGTGAATTTGAGCAATTTCTCCAAAACACTCAGTGGGAAGCTATGGAACCTAACCTGCGGCTAGCTACAATTGCTAATGTCTACAGGGAGATTAAGCGTGCCCATACTACCGTCGTCACAGTTGAAGCTAAACTCAAAAAGGGTGACTGTCCCTGGTTTACGTTGGACGTTTGGGTGCTGATCCAAGTGAGGGACAATGCCCTGCAAAACTGGAAAGCCGACCGCCAAAACCCCCACCTGCGCGAGCTGCTTGATCGTGCAAACAAGTTACTTGCTGCAGCCAAAAGAAAAGCGAAACGCGACTTTCATTCAAAACTCTTCAACACCAATAACGCCAAACTTCTTTGGAAGAGGATCAACGAAGTTTTGGGTAAGAACTCGAAGCAAGATGCTGTCGTTTTGAAGGTCAACGAAAGCGAGGTAGCTGAGCCAACCATGGTTGCAACTCACTTTAACGACTATTTCACGACAATCGGAGCAAAACTCGCTGAACAATTGACGTCTACGCGGAATATCAACGAGTTCAACACGATCAAGACTTTACCTCGAATGGGTGGGTCTTTCTTCCTGTTCCCTGCCGCACCCGAGGAGATTGCACGTGTAATCAAGACTCTAGACCCGAGTAAAGCTGTTGGCCATGATGGGTTTCCAGTAACAGCACTAAAACAACACTCTGAACAGCTCTCCAAGATCTTAGCTTCAACTTTCAACGACTCTGTGACGAGTGGTACCTATCCAGAACATCTCAAGGAGGCGATTGTTCACCCTATCTTCAAGGGGGGTGATCCTACACAGATGAGTAATTACCGTCCTATATCTGTCCTGCCATCAATGAACAAAATCTTCGAAACCCTGTTGTCGTCACGGCTGACCAAGTTCCTGAGCAAACATAAGTTTTTCTACGAGATGCAGTACGGCTTCCGGAAAGGTTCCTGTACTGAAGTTGCTGTTCTAGATCTTGTGAATGATATCTCTGAGGTGATTGATCAGAAGCAAAAAGTTGCTGGATCAATTTTCCTTGACTTAGCCAAAGCTTTCGATACGATCGACCATGAGCTTCTTCTGGATAAGCTCAACTCGTACGGTGTTCGTGGTCTGGTGAATGATCTTCTTCGAAGTTACCTGTGCAATCGTCGACAAAAGGTTAGTGTAAACGGAACTTTCAGCCCCGAACGTTGTATCAACTGCGGAGTCCCGCAAGGAAGCAATGTTGGACCGTTACTTTTCCTAATATACATCAACGACATGGCCAGGCTAAAGCTCCACGGTCGGCCCAGGTTGTTTGCGGATGATACTGTTGTGACTTATCGCAACGGTGGCGTACTAGAAATGGTATCCGACATGACTGATGACTTGGCCAAGATCAACGCCTTCTTGGAGAATAATCTACTATCACTAAATGCTAAGAAAACTAAAATAATGTTTTTCCGAGGAAGCCGCATGACAATACCACCTCACCCGAATGTAGAAGTGAAGGGCTGCTGTATTGACGAAGTCGAAACCTTCAAATATCTTGGGATACACTTGGACTCAACGCTTACTTGGAAAATCCATATTGAAAACCTGGTCAAGTCTAATGCGCCACTTTGTGGAATGTTCAGGAAGCTTTCTCACTTTCTTCCGCGACACGTGCTGATGAAAGTTTACTATTCGTTTGTGCATAGCCGGTACCAATTTGGAGTATCCATCTGGGGCTCAGCCTGTGCGTCACATCTGAAGACAGTCCAGATCCAGCAAAACCGGTGCCTGAAAGCGATCCTGAAGCTGCCTTTCCTGTTCCCTACACTCGAACTTTACAATTCAACTCTTCACAATGCTCTACCTATTGCTGCTCTCCACGAACTCCAAACAACTATACTAACGCATCGCATGGTTAAACTGAAAGACATCCATCATAACTTCGAAATCCGCATGCTGAATCACCAACGTGGGATGAGAATCCAAGAACGTTTAGTCGTTCCCCGCTTTAGGACGGAATTAGGGAGGAGAAGATTTTGCTGCAACGGACCAAGAATGTACAATAATTTACCCGGTGATTTAAAAACAAGTGATCAACTTCTTAAATTTAAACAAAAAGTGAAATTTTTCATCCGTGCCAACCTAGCTAGATACTTGTAACGTTTTTAATGTGTATTGTAGTGACATGTTAGTGTAATCTTAGATAATGTAAACAGTACTTGTAACTAATCGTTACTGCAAAGAGGTTTTTTAGAGGAACGCAAGTTCATTGAGACCTTAAGTGCACACGAATTGTTAAACTGAAAATAAACGACTAATTTGATTGATTGATTGAAGGCTATAAAATCACTCGAAAAATGAACTTATTAATTTGACCTCGTAGACCACCCTTCACGTATACATATGTGTGATGTGTGTAGGTGGGTGGACAAAAAAAAATGTCACTCGATTATCTCCGGACTGGATGAACGGATTTTGACCGTTTAAGTCTCATTCGATCCGTCTTGGGGTCCCATAGGTCTCTATTAAAAATCAGCAAGTTTAGTTAAGTACTTCAAAAGTTATGCAAAAAAAAAAAAGATTTTGGCGTATGTCCGGAAGATTGTTAAGAGGGTGGTTTTGCAAGAAAACCTATCATGTTATACATTTTCAGCAAGGCATTAAAAATACCTTTCCAATGAGCCCAAAACATTGAAGATCTGACAACCCTATCAAAAGTTATTAGCACCACTTTTTGGAGGCCGGATCTCAGATATTTCAATGAAACCTGTCATTAGTTAGATAATCGAAAGACCTTTCAAAACAAAACATTGAAAATCTGACAACCCTATCAAAAGTTATTAGCACTTAAGAGGCAGTATTTGTAGATTCTGCTCGGTTTGTTCTAGAGGTCGTATCGAGTTGCTCCGATTTGGATGAAACTTTCAGCGTTTGTTTGTCTATGCATGAGATGAACTCATGCCAAATATGAGCCCTCTACGACAAAGGGAAGTGGGGTAAAACGGGCATTGAAGTTTGAGGTCCAAAACACATGAAAAATCTTAAAATTGCTCGCATTTCCGTAAAACTTCATCAATTCCAACTCTCTTAGATGCATTCGAATGGTCTTTTGAAGCCCTTCAAAATGTGCTATAGACATCCAGGATTGGTTTTACTTTTTCTCATAGCTTTTGCAAATTACTGTTAAAAATGGATTTTTTTAAAACCTTAATAACTTTTCCCAACAGCCTCCAACACCCATACTCCCATAGGTCAAAAGTTAGGGAATTTCATGGACTATAAGCCTACGGTATTAACTTTTTGGCCAATCGCAGTTTTTCTCATAGTTTGACGATTTTTCTAGAACAAACATTTTACAACGTTAGTTTTTGCCCTGTAGGCCGCCATAGCGGCATTTTTTGGTCTCAATTTTGTCATATTCGGAATCCTCGGACAATTTCACGTAAGTTAGAAGTATTGGATTTGTAATATTTCTTTAAAAAATAATTAAATAAAACATTTTTGAAAAAAGAAAAAGATCTTATTAACCCTATGACCAATACGTCAAATGCTGTATCAAGTAGGCGAAAACTTGTTTCACCCCCAATCCAACAAATTGTTAAAAAATATTTTAATTCATTCTAAACGGCAATTTTTCCAATCAAATTTACAACTCCAATACTTCTAACTTACGTGAAATTGTCCGAGGATTCCGAATATGACAAAATTGAGACCAAAAAATGCCGCTATGGCGGCCTACAGGGCAAAAACTAACGTTGTAAAATGTTTGTTCTAGAAAAATCGTCAAACTATGAGAAAAACTGCGATTGGCCAAAAAGTTAATACCGTAGGCTTATAGTCCATGAAATTCCCTAACTTTTGACCTATGGGAGTATGGGTGTTGGAGGCTGTTGGGAAAAGTTATTAAGGTTTTAAAAAAATCCATTTTTAACAGTAATTTGCAAAAGCTATGAGAAAAAGTAAAACCAATCCTGGATGTCTATAGCACATTTTGAAGGGCTTCAAAAGACCATTCGAATGCATCTAAGATAGTTGGAATTGATGAAGTTTTACGGAAATGCGAGCAATTTTAAGATTTTTCATGTTTTTTGGACCTCAAACTTCAATGCCCGTTTTACCCCACTTCCCTTTGTCGTAGAGGGCTCATATTTGGCATGAGTTCATCTCATGTATAGACAAACAAACCCTGAAAGTTTCATCCAAATCGGAGCACCTCGATACGACCTGTTTCACATCGGTGAAAAACTCGCTCTTAAGTGTCATTTAAACACTTTTTGGAGGTCGGATTTCAGATATTGTGATGGAATTATTGTCTGAATCTTCCATGCGAACTATCGTTGGATAGGTTTTTCATCAGACCTTGCCGATGAGCCAGAAATATTGAAGGTCTGTGAACCCTATCAAAAGAAATGAGTAATAAAGTTGATTTGTTAAATATGTTAAGGGGGAATGTTGCTATTTTTACTGAATGTATTGACTTTATGAATGTGAGGAAGGCACCAACTACCTAAAGGTGGATTAAGTATCGTTTAAAAAAAACGATCATTTCAATGGGTATTAAAGTTTATTCAACTGAAAACAATATAAAACCATTTTTCTGCGTTATCTTTTTGAAAAAAAAGTTCACTGTGGCCTTCCCGGCTTTCAAATCACTTTGGACTCCGGCCTACTACAATCGACTCTCTGGTTGTCAATATCCAAGGGACCGTCGAGGAAGAGAATCATCAGTTTACAGAACGATGCAAAATGAAGACTCGATTGTGAATATTGTTTTCTTGATACCCAGCTATGGGAGAGAATCATGACAACGTCCAGCAAACAAAAACAAACTAATGTCAAACACCCTTCAAAGCTTCGTTTCGCAAAGAAAAATGTCTATGCAAGCCATGAGAAAATGAAATTATTGACAACAGGAAGAATTATTTAAAGCAAAAAGAATCCAAGGGGCCGTCGAGGAAGAGATCCTTCAAGCAAGAGAAAATATCGAGGAATGAAGAGAATTGAAGTATGCAGATTGAAGGGACTGAAGAATTCATCGAAAGATGGAGCAATATTAATATCGAGAAGATCGACAGCCAGAGAGTCGACTGTAATACGTATTTACACTAAACTTCCTTAAAATTTTATCTCAATGTTCTTAAGTTTCTTTTATTGTTTTCAAAAATGATCTTATCATTGTGAAATTTCAGATCTTTTTTTCTATCAAAAATTAATGTAAAGAATTTTCTTCATTGGTTTTTTTTTTTGAAATATTGTTTAGGTGGTTAATTCACTAGCTTTAGAAGCTTTGATAATGTTTGGTAAAATTGCATTATTTTAGACCATCTTTGCCCAATTTATACCATCTCATTTCCTTAATACAGTTTGGGATTTTTTGTTGTTCCCTCAGCACGCAAACTATTGCATTGTTTTTAAAGCATATAAGAAAACGGGCCAAACAAATTTAGCTAACTTCACAAAAAGGTAAACATTTGTTTTTTTTAAACAAATCGAAATAATATTGAGGTGATGAAATAAATAGCTTTAAACTTTATAAAATTAGGTCTTCGTGAATAGATCTTATTTAAAATAAAAAAATGATTTAAATAACATAAACATTACAAATATTGAAAAAAATATAGAGAGGAAAAAATATGTTTGAAAAAGCTTAGTAAAATAAAATAAAATCGAATTGTGTTTCGGGGATGTTCAGTCGTGGGGATTCTAATTAAACACCTAGCTGCAGCAGTTCACCGAAGCAAGTTTCAGCAATTCTCCAGCAACACCTCCGCCTCGTGTAAGCACACAAATTAATGTCATTTACTGGCCAAAACGATTGAAATCAATGCACATTTGATCAAAATTTCTAGTTTAGTACACCATTCCTTTTTACTTTGATTGCCCACTTATCCATAAGCAAGATGAAAGCTTTTAAGCTTAATGAAAGTTGAATCACTGTCTTTTCACTTGCGGAAGCTTTTTCACAGCGCTTTAATTACGAACTTGCTTCCAACTACACAGTTAAAAAATGTGTAAATTTGAGTATCATCTCTTTTAAGATGTAAGTGGCACTACATTAGAAAAGTGGTAAAATTACACATTTTCAGAGGTAAAATTACACATTTTTCCGACACAAACGATGTACCCTTTCCCAGATGTAATATTACCATGTTTTTTTTTACTGTATACCGCCCAACATGTTCATTTGAACCTGCTTTAGCAATTCACATGAAAAATTATCCCAAAACATGCAATTAATTAGCAAACGCTATAAAAAACAAACGCATTGAGCCACTTGAGGTTACCTATTCTAATCATAGGCTGACGAAACCCGACCGAAAAGCGAAGGCAAGTAAAGGACAAAGGCTGACCACTAAGTCAACTCAATCGGATTTCTGAAACGGTATTCAATTCGAATCGTTTACGTATTCCGTTTCAAACGCAACAATAGATTCCGTGTACGTACCGGTTGTTGCGTTTGAAACGGAATACGTAAACGATTCGAATTGAATTCCGTTTCAGAATTCCGATTAAGTTGACTGGGCACCAGCAGCGCGTGTAAGAGTGAGCCAGTGATGCCAGGAGACTTCCTCTGGAAATGCTACTTTTTGTTAGTTCAATCCTAAATGTTTGTTTCAAATGGCATAAACTGGCAGCCACAAGAATGCGCAGTCAGAAAAAAAAAAGAAATCAGACGATAATAGAAATTGCATGGACTCCAGTGCATTCTCGTCAGACTTGGGAAATACTTGGGACTATCTTTGTAACAAGCTTGTAAAAACAATACGAATAATTAAACAAATTAAACAAAAATGTTCACAAAAAACTGCTCTACTTGTTTTAGTAAATTGCAAGGAACACTCCAGACTATCCAACATCATTCGGGCACGACCGCTTAGTAACGTCATGATTCGAAATCCAGACACTTAGTACCATGTTATTTTTGTTACAACTGGCAAAAAATCATGTAATAAGTTGGAAATGTAGAAATATCATCAGGATTTAGTATAAACAGTCAGATTTAGGAGACTGCATGCAAAATATGTCTTTTCCAGCAATTTTTCATCAGAATTTGAAAATAAAAATGACTTGTTGTGCTTCGTATCCCGGACACTCTTAAAAGCTGATTCGAAATCTGGATACTTTTGCTTCGAATTCCGGACACTCGATTTTGCTTATGAATCGCACAAATTTGGACTGAAATGTTAGTGAATGGCATTCTTTAGGTCTCAAATAAGCTGTTAACATCAAAACAATCGATAGTTTCTATAAAAATGGCTAGAATTTAAGAAAATCAAAAACATAAATTTCTGCTTTGCCTTCCCGGTGCTTCGGACGCCCATGAAATATTTCCGTTGAAATGTTTCGCATTTTTGTTAAACTCATATTTTTATAAAATTTAATTGTGTTGCGTTCAAACAAACTTTAAATGAAAGCTGATGTTAGAATTCATCAAATAACACAGTTTTGACATTCATAATGCGAACTTATATCCAAATAATTGATAAAGAAAGTTGAAGTGTCCGGGTTTCGAAGCGTCCGGGAATTCGAATCATGACGTTAGGCTGGTAATGGGTATATTTCCCCTTTATAATCAGTAACAGCATTGAACAAGAGTACGACTCGTCCATTCGTCCTCATGATAATGGAACGAATCCCGACAAAGTCGTCACTAATTTGGTAAAAATCAGTGCCACGTGGGATGTTTTCCGTCGAACCCATCCGTCGAACATTCGGAGGATTCGCGTTTGGGAGCTGTCACTGAGCAACAGGTTGGGGTGGTGAAGGGTGGGCGGAAGAGAAGTGTACTGATGTCGCTACTAATAAAACATATGGAAAAGCCGAATCGCGTGAGCCAGCTCGCATCACATGGAGGCATTTCCTCGAAGGTCCCCGGGGGGTGATAAATTATACGCACACAGTTTCACACATACACATATATGGCGTCTATCTTTTGATGGCAGAGGGATGTTCCATTACCAACGGCGAACACGCTGTCTAACTTTTCAATTTGCACAGTTACAAGTGACTCCGGTTTAATATTTGACAGTTCAATTTCGGTGAAATTACTTCCAGATTTGTTGTTCTTTGTTTTTAGAATATATTTCATCTCTTCACATTTTTTTATTTTTTTGACATGTTTCTCACCAGTCGTCACACAATTTTCCTGGTCTGTGCCTTGGGGTTCAAATTATACTGCTTCTGGTAATCAACCAAGGATAAACGAGCTGATGGGCCAGCAACACCACCACCAACAGTGGAGCAGAATAATGATTTATGAAGACAACGTGAACGAGGCCCAAGGTCAGACTGTTGGCTCTGCTAGTGAGTGACTGTGAGTAAAATTGAGATGTCAGGCTAGTGCATCCCGTGCAAACATGAGCTGTGAACTGTGAGGTACATAAACATTGAGTGAACATGGGCAAATAATGTTGAGTTGGACGTTCAATGGATGGAGTAAGAAGTATTTTTTTATATTTTATGCTACTGCTGTGTTTTGGATAGAATGCAGATGCATGGTAAACCATTAAGAAAATTTATATTCTTTTTAAAGCTTCTCTAGAGTGGATTATCCTGTAGAGCAGTATGATCTCAGTTTATTTACTCTTCTTCAGTGAGATGAAAATTTTATGGAGCTACACGGACATAACGTCAGAAAAGTTCAATCATATACTCAACTCTCGATAATTTTTATAGTGATAAGTCAGTTCTAATTGAGTTGGTAAATAATTATGGTCCTTTTTGCAAGATTGAATTTTAATATGTCGCCAGTTTGTTCACCTTTATGGTTGTAATTATTGTTCAGGGACACATTCCAAATCTGTCCTCGAAAACATGATATTCCTTCAAATTGTTTGAATAATTCAACCAAAACTAACACAAGGCCAAAAGCAAGTAAATTTTTGATGAATTTTGTGTATGCCTTCCAAAGCTTCTCACTTGCTTCCCAACTGCTGTCAGAAGACGACGACAACGACGACTCACCTGTAATTTATTCCTGGATCTCCCTTCGTGACACCCTCCTTCTTCAACGCACCGGTCCTATAAGTTGTCCGCGTGGGAAGATTGATGGAGCGTGCGTGTCACGTTTCTGCACGGAACGATTGGAATTATTTTTTTCGTAAATATTTTATTCTCTTCAATTGCATTTTTTTATTTTATTTTAAGTGCTTTGAAATCAATAACATATTTTCAAAAAAATCACTCAAAATAGAAAAAAAAACAAAACCACACAAACATTCTGTGGCATTTTTTTTCATTCTGGGGCATCAGGATGACGAAATAATTTTGTTCCCACGGATCGAAAGTAAGGTGTAATTGGAAATGGTCCCCCCTGGTAAGGGGACGTCACTAGCGGGGCAATTATGAGGACGCACAGTTTGGAATATCGATTTCTGCGCTCAAATCACTTTCACGTGAGTGAGCTGCCAGATGATTTGAATTTATCCTCGGGCGGAAATAACCGTTCCACTGCATTTTTTTCTAGAAACCCAAATAAGAAATAAAAAGTAACATTTTTGATACTGTTTTGATTTCCGACACTTATTTTGACGACAATCGGTAAAATACAAAACAAAAACTATTCAAAGGGTGTTTGGAATTAAAAAAAAAAAGTTTTTTGAGCACTCTTCATATTTTTCCTACTCATCATCATTTTGCAACTTGTTGCACAAGGCCAATGCAAATTTGAATTTAAAATTTTTGGAGCCCTATTAAATTCAAACACGTAAATTCGATGTGAAACGGAACAGCATTCAAAAAATTTACTTTTTCGATCCTGCTCAAGTTTGGTAGGTTGTTGATACTATCAAAACATGCAAGAATCCTGATTTCATTAAATTCGAACCACCCTCACATTTTGGTATGTACTTCCCTAAAAAATCGACTTTTTTTTTAATTTGACTTTAAACTGAAATTAAAAAAATCAGCTTTTTAATATTTTTTTTTATTTTTTTTTTATAATTGTGTTACATTATCATATCATAACAGTAAAAAATTGTTGTTAGGTTACAAGTTTTAAGTGTTACAGTGAAACCTCTTTTTACGCGGCGCCGTTACGCTTTTTATTTCATTGATATTTCTTAAACCACACAATATTTTTGCAAGCTTTCAAAAGCGGTTTGTAGATCAGAACAAAACCTACAATTTGTTTTTAATAGGTTGTCAAAATATTGCATAATTCCAGCGAAATCGACAAGTTACAAAAACGTAACGCATCCCGTAAAAAGAGGTTTCTCTGTATTGAAACAGAAATCAAAAATATTTTCGTGTTTGTAGGACTTTTTTGTAGAACAATTTGCTTTCTATATAAATTTTATCAAATGATAAACTTGCCCCATTCTCTGCCAACCCACATGACATCAGAAAAGTTAACGTCATGATTCGAATTCCCGGACGCTTCGAAACCCGGACACCTCATCTTGTTTTATCAATTATTTTGATATAAGTTCGCCTTTTGTACATGTAGGACCTCCTACATTTGAAATCACTGAATAGCGAAAGCTACAATATTTCATGAATAAATATGTTGCTAGTATTTAAAAATAAGGTGAAAAGTCATCGATTGTGATTGGACACTCAATAATATTTTAACTGAATGAATGTACATGGAAAAGAAAACTGAATAAATATAAATAAAAAAAAATGATATAAGTTCGCATTATAAATGTCAAAAATGGGTTATTTGATGAATTCTAACATCAACTTTCATTTAAAGTTTGTTTGAACGCTGTAGTTCACGTCAAAACAATTAAGTAAAATAAAATTATAAGATTACCAAAAATGCGAAACATTTCACGTGAAATATTTCATAGGCGCCCGAAGCACCGGGAAGGCAAAGCAGAAATTTATGGTTTTGATTTCCTTAAATTCAAGCAAAATTTTATAAAAAATATCGATTGTTTTGATGTTAACAGCTTATTTGAGACCCAAAGAATGCCATTCACTAACATTTCAGTCCAAATTTGTGCGATTCATTAGCAAAAACGATTGTCCGGAATTCGAAGCAAAAGTGTCCGGATTTCGAATCAGCTTTTATCAGTGTCCGGAATTCAAAGCATAATAAGTCATTTTAATTTTCAAATTCGGATGAAAAATTGTTAGAAAAGACATAATTTGCATGTATTCTCTTAAAACTGACTGTTAATACTACATCCTAATGATATTTCTTCATTTCCAACTTATTACATGATTTTTTGTCAGCTATAACAAAAAAATATGCTACTAAGTGTCCGGATTTCGAATCATGACGTTATTTGCCTTCGCTTCTCGCTCCGTTTTCTTCAGCCTTCGATTGGAATGGGTAGTCAAAATCGAAACGTCAAAAGACTTGGCGCGTTTGTTTTTTTTTATGGCGCTTGCTAATTACTTACATGTTTCGGGATTATTTCTCAAGTGAGTGACCAACTAATGTGCAAAAGAACATGTTGCCAAAACTTGGGGGCAGTTTTGCATCGGAAGCTTTGTGAAAAAGTAAGCCAAAGTGAAAAGTTGATTTTGTCGACATTCATGATGCGTTTGAAAGTTTCTCGCGTGTGTCACTGTGTGTGTCAACAAAATGATGAGAAATTTTCTCGCAAAATACAAATTATGATCAAAAGTGCATCAAATTTGATCATTTTGGCCAGTCAAAAAAACCAAGCTCTTTAATTTGAACCGCTTGCTACCAATTTCAATGAAACACTAACTATGCTTTTTCAAACATGATAAAGTTGCAACCTCAACCGTACGACCATTTTCCATCACGATATGTTATGCCACACTTGAACCACACCACACCGTCTTATTTCATCCCAACTTTCCTCCCTTTTGGCGATGGAGCTCCGACGATTCCCAAGAACTACCGCACGGGGACCACTCGCTATCGATCTATCACGTACGTACGGTTGTAGCCTTCGGCGCCTTCTGGTACACCTGAACACACGTTCTAACCCGGTCCGGTGGAAAGAACATGGAGGCAGGAGACTGACCCCCGGGGGAGTTCCACGTGTGGCGATAACTTTTAGTGTCAATAAGGACCGGTATGAATTAATTATGAAGCGGTTGCACGAGAGCATCTTCAGCGTGTCTCCAACTCGGTCCTTGTAATGCTCGAGTTGATAACTTTCTTTCACAGATAAACTTGTATCAACAGCTGTGCGTGGTGACAAGTTTTGGCAGCTTAACGGGAAGCTCATCCGGTGGCAAATGACTGCGTCTGGTTCCCTCCATTAAGGAAGAAGCTATCAGCTCCACAATCAGTCGGTTATTCATCATCGTCGTCCTCGCCGTCGACATCATCATCGTCATAATCATAATCATCCACCTCCGCACTTAGCTGGGCACACAGACAAATGGTTAAGATTCGGTTCCCGAAAAAACGAAATCGAATCCTATTGTGGTTCGGGGACAAGTTACACTTGTGGCGCCACTATCACTTGAAATTTAAAATGCATTTTCTAAACAGACCAATAGATTGCGCTGATGGTTACCTTTATTTTTGACTAAAGATCCGTATCCATTAGGGTGACAAGAAAAAACGTTTTTTTTTAAGATTATAAAAGATACTCCCTGACTCGATTCGTTAGACAAAATAAGGAACTGTGTCAATTTTGAGCCAAATCGGTAAGGGTTTAGAGTAGCTTATTATCAATTATCAACAAACAACTTTTTCGAAGACCGCAAAACGATCCTGACGAGTTATTAGCGATTTAAAGAAGTCGCTTTTGTATGACCAGATTTTTTTATTTTCAACATTACCGATCTATAGCGACCCTAAAACCGTACCCGATTCGGCTAACAATTAGAATAGTTATCCCTGTTGTCGATTATTTTTATTGTCACCCTAGTATCCACTTGTCTGTGACTGAGTCGAGCAGTGAAAGTCACATCCGTCAGAAATCCCCAGACATGAGGACATAGAGTCGTGATACCACCACGTGCTGCTGGCAAAACAACAATCGCGCTTGGGTCGCGGCACTTTGTCAGAATTGGATTTGGATGCCTTTGAGGAACACTCTGCTTTGGCACTGGAGGTCGCATTTGATTTGTTGTTACGTGTGCTGCTGCTGGATGCTGGGCGTGATTCTGATGAGAAGGAAATGGAATTAACACGACGCCGAAGGATCTAGCTAGGGGAAGTACTTTGTCACCACACTTGCCATTTCATTGGGGACCACGTTGTGTGTTGTTTTGGCAACGAATGAACATATAATTTCAGTAACACCGCTTAAATTGGTTGGTTAAGCGCAAAGCTTTATTTAAGAGTGCAAATAATTCAAAGGTCGTAAATTAAGAGGCAGTATTTGTAAATATTGCTCGGTTTGTTCTAGAGGTCGTATCGAGGTGCTCCGATTTGGATGAAACTTTCAGCGTTTGTTTGTCTATACATGAGATGAACTCATGCCAAATATGAGCCCTCTACGACAAAGGGAAGTGTGGTAAAACGGGCTTTGAAGTTTGAGGTCGAAAAAACATAAAAAATCTTAAAATTGCTCCATTTCCGTAAAACTTCATCAATTCCAACTCTTTTAGATGCATTCGAAAGGTCTTTTGAAGCACTTCAAAATGTGCCATAGACATCCAGGATTGGTTTGACATTTTCTCTTAGCTTTTGCAAATTACTGTCAAAAATGGATTTTTTTTAAAACCTTAATATCTTTTTGCAACAGCCTCACAGAAAAAATAATGTAAATTTGGAAGCTGTAATTTTGGAAGGTTGAATATTACCTCTTTTATGATGTAATTTTACCTCAATTTGACTGAAAAAGGAACATTACACCAGAAAAGTGGTAAAATTACACATTTCCAGAGGTAAAATTACACCTTTTTTCTGACATAAAAGATGTACCCCTTCCCAGATGTAATATTACCATGATTTTTTTTTCTGTGTAAGTTACAAGTATTGGAGTTGTAATTTTGATTTAAAAAATAATTAATTTAGCTGAACATGATTCGACGTGAATGCAGTGAAGAACTACGAGATGTTTTTCATCATGTTGTTTCCAATGTCCACTTTTAAAATAAAACTCATTGTAGGGGAATACCATGTATTCCCGCCTGTCATCTGAGCACCAAAAAAAGGAGGAAGGAGGCGAACCAAATGTGATGAAGATAAAACTAATTCCTCAACTTGCTTTACGTAGGTAGTAATCGCTTACGTATTTTGTAAATTCATGCTATGTTTCTTTATTCAACTTATTTGGAATTACTTTTCAAAATAAAAAAAAACAATCCAGACAAAAAAAAACAAGTAAATTTTGTTTATTAGAATTGAACTTATTCTTGTTCCTCAAGCTAACATTTTCTATCTTAACACAAGCCACACTTTTTAGACCCGTATTTTCGGCACCATAAATCGCAACACTTCTCTCGCAAACCAACCGTCGAATCTTCTTGGAGGGATTTTATGTGTCGCCACAGAATTAATTTCGGCAACACATAACTCTCCTCCACGGATTACGACCCAGCACGTGAAAATGCTCTCGTGCGGTATTTCGCAGTCCTTCCCAGAATTGGTGCGTTATTATACAGAAAGTTTTGTAATTGAATATTTTCACCAACCTCGCCATTGCCGCAGAAAAAAAAATGAACATTCGCAGTGAACGAAATCGTCAACAGCGCAGCAGGACCCCTTAAAGTTTACTAAAGAGCAAGAACTCGATGAAATCTGGACAATGTTAGGGAATTTCGGTTCGTTTACAAAACAAACAAATCTAAATATCTAATCTTTGAAAAGATCAATCTTTCTTTTACACAGAAACTGTCTAATCAAATGAAATAATTAGTGAGAAAATGGTCTATTAGATAAATTAAAAGACATTTTTTCAGTAAAAAAATGTAATTTAAACTTTTTTTTTTGCAAAGTTACTTCTATTCCGATGTTATTCGGTATTATGTATTATTTAACTATGTAATATTACATCATTAAATCTTCCAACTACTGAGTGTATGTCTAATTTACTAATTTAATTATTTATGTTAAGTAATTTAGTACAGCTTATTCCAGAAAATTTCCGTGCAAATTTCAAGCATCTCAAGCTCCAGTTAAAAACTGCCAGAATGGAAGATGTGGATCAAAAATTTGCATAGCAATGGCGAAAGTTTTCCGCATGTTTTGACACTTGACATTTGCCAGATCCGGAGAGAACTCTGGAAAAGATGAGGAGCACGATGATATCTAATCAGTAAAGGAGGGGGCACAAATCAAGCGTATTGTTGTGGTGATGAGAACCGTTGGTTTTGAAATTATACATAGCATGGTTTCCAACTATTGTTCAATCTGTCAACGACAGATATTTCGATTGTGGGACGTCCTTCTCTTACTTAATATATTGTGTTATAGTATGATGCGTTTGATACTGCTGGATATTGATTTTCTGAGTCAGGGAGGAATTATGATTTAGTTAAATTCGAATACAAAAAAAAAATGTATGGAGAATATGGTAATACATCAATACAAAGGATTTGAGGAGCTTTTTGAATGAATTCATAAAAATATTCAATTCAAATTTAGTTTCAATGATTTTTATTTGAATTATCTCGAAACGGTTGATACGGTTACGGTATATCCTTGCTTCACGTGTCACTCCGACCCTAACACCAATCACTTAATTTTACCCACGTCAACAAACTGCCAAGCCAAACAGATCTCTTTCCTGAAAATTTAGTTTATCCATTTAATCACCCCCTGCACACTAGGCGAAAGATGTTTTCTGAGCCGGTTTGTAGTTGTTGACATAGCCTGATGTTAATCGTTCCCTAAAACAACAAACACACTCTAACGTAATACCGCATCGCCCAAAGCATTTTCTAAAATTGTGTAAATTTGCTCTCTCGTTTCTGGTAGGTTCGTAGCTGAGAGACACAGCTCTTCATCTAGCACGACCCGTGGCGAGGATATTTTCATCAACGCGCCTTGGTGGTATGCAACTGGTAGAGCACCGGAAGCCGCTGCTGTGACGTCGAGAGGATTACACACAAAATGAGCAATCTGGTCCAAATATATAATAATTAAAGTATCATTAGGTTTGCCGGGCGTGACAGCGGTGTCGTAGGGATGGGGGCGGCAGCACGTGTCAGTGAACGGGTATAAAGTGTTGAGCCAAAATGGCGGCGCAATCGCCGGTGATAAAGTGAGGTTATGTGTTGACAAGTGAAAAGTTTCTTCGGGCAATGATTGCCAAGTTTGTTCGTGTGTGACAGGACAAACCTCGGCGTCATTTTTCAAAAAAAGCAGAAGAAGAAGGGGTTGTTTGTTTGTTTAGTGCACACCCTGCCGTTTGTCCCCTCCCTTTTTAACGCCCACAATTTTCGGACCCCGGAACCCCGTTGAACCAAGAGCCGTACGGTGAATTCGCTCGGTGCCTGCGTCCGGGGCAGTAGCAGTGGCAGCGGTGCCACTGCGTTCTCGCCGACTGCCCAACCGTCTACCCCAACCACCACCACCGCCGGTGCCCCCACCCCCGGATTAGGGGTCGCTTCTGTCACGACCATGGAGGACGTCCCGCCGCCGCCGCCCCGCAAGAGCTCGCTCAGCATCGACCGGGCGGCGTTCCTGCTGCTGCGGGTCAAAAAGGCCTTCAAGAAGAAGCGCCAGCAGCGCAAGGATAAACTGTGAGTAGAACTAACTTTACGCATGTGTGTGTGTGTGGGTAATGATTATACTTAATAGCCATGGGCACCTATATGAGGATTCAGATCGCATGGATTGGGTTAATTTTCCTTCCTGGAAGGTTGGTAAGGTTTTTGTTTCATGTGGTCTATCTTGGAAAAAAACAAATCGAAATAGTCCAAATTGTTTAAACAGAAAATGTGTTGCGTACTTCAACCTACTTGAGGTCGATCTTACATGAAATGTAATTAAAATACCAAATTACAGTCAAGACTCTATTGTCGGAGGATCTTGGAAAAATTTCACTCCGAATAATAATTAAAAAAAATATTCCCTGTGTCAAAAGTAGTTATTTTGCAACATTTTTCCATTCCATACAAGTCTCCATAAAAATTTTGAGGGCTGGTCATACAAAATGGGTATGTAAATGTATGAAAGCCTGCATCTTTAGAAGGAAATTTCTCATTAAAAAAAAACAATTACGAAAAAAACCTCTTTTACGTAAAAAGAGCGGTTGTGGCTAAATGGTTACGATGTTCGCTTATATATAAACGAATGGCTCTGAATTCGGTTCTCATCTGCTCCCAACGATTATGTTCTGATCTCATTAAATTTAGAATTATTAAGGACGTGGCCTCACATCGTGCTGCCATCTAGTATTTTTAAGAGCAAAAGTGGAAAAGTGCTGAGTCATCGTCTAAAAATAGATGGCGTCCTATCTCGCCCAGCAAAATGAAGTCGATAAAGTAGTCTCGGGTTCTTTTGAGGAGAAGTGGAAAACGTGGTCTAAAATGACAACGCCACAAACGTTCGTTACCACCAAGGATCTGACACGCATGCAGTTTTCTGATGTCACCGCCAGAGGCGCAGTCAGTATTGTTTACGCGTGGTTTTTGAGAAGGTCGTATGAAATGCATACATATTTATTTTTCCAAATTATTTTTTTATTATCTTTTGCATATATATTTGAGATAATTACAAATATTACTTAAATTTCTCCACATTTAACAATGATAATATCAAAATAGTACATAGTTTTTCTTGACCATCCTAGCAATATGTCACAAAACACAAAATTAAAAATGGAATAGATTCAATTCTTTGAAACAACATAAATTACGTTCAGGAAGAATGACCGTTGGTTTAAAATAAATTCTGGAGTTTTTTTTTACTGTCCAATAAACCAAATTTTCAGTTTTGGCTTTTTTGGGTGGTTTTTTAGTACCCCTGACTCAAGCCAGTTTCAAAATCAACCAAAAAGCAAAAACTGGAAATTTGGTTTATTGGACCTTTTTAAAAAACTTCAACATTGCGCTATTAAAATACTCACTCAATTTCCGTCGAAAATGTTTTAAACTAGTTTTAATTGTTCACCAAAAAGGTGATATGCCAACATAAGGTGCTTGATGGAATTAAATGCTGATCTCAAAGTTCAGGTCCGAGATTAAATGTAAGTCTTTCTAAAGAAAAAATAAACTGAGAAAGTTTTATTTTTTGTAAATTATTTTCAAACGCTACGAACCAAAAACTTGTTTCGATCTTGGTTCGATTTTGACTTCACTCGCCTTGTATGTGGATGACAGTTGTGACGTAGCCGTGGTTACCACTCGCATAACACTTTTGCATGTCATTAAATATTTAAATTTAAATGCAATTTGATGTAAATTTGCCACAAATTATACGTAAAAACATGATTTTACGTGTGATTCAACCGTTTATGTCGAATCTCAAGTTTACATCAACTGAGTTTACATGTGATTCATTTTTTCTGTGTCGAGTAAATTCACATTTTTTTCTGTGTATGGAATGTTAACATAAACCAAATGAATCCGTTTTGTAAATGCGGCACCGACACTCTTCATGTGAATTGTGAATAAGAAAAAATATGTATTTTTATAACGCGTTACGGATTTTTAACTCAGGGTTGTTGACGTGGTAGCCTTACCCTAGTAAATTTTTAGAACTTAAAAACCAAAGAAGCTTATTCCTCCTTTCCTCTAACTATCCCCCATCTTTTAGTTACTTTTTTCCTTCCACTGTTCAATTCGTTCTCCCATGTACCAGTAAACTCTTACCCCGTTTGAATTAGTCAGACTCAGCTGTTGAGAGATACCCCATATCTCAGCTTAGATTAATTACTGCACTGATGTTTTTGCCAAAACTACCCAATAAATGAAATAAAATGAAATGAAACAAAAGCTTATTCAGGGAGTATGGAGGTCATCAGAACCTTCATAAAACCTAATTACTTTAAAATGTTAGCCGTGGGCAGTGGGCCCCACCATTCATGTATGGAAGGTGGGGCCTGGCAAGAAAAGTTTGGGAACCAGTGGACTAAAACATCTTCTCAAGTCACGAGCCATTCAAAAAAATTACTTAGACTTGTATGGAGAATCGCAAGAAAAAAATAAATCATCCGAATAAGAGGAATCTAAGAATCCAGTAAATTGCTTTGCCGAATTCCGGCTCATTACAATCTTTCCTGAAAAATTCACTCCGCGTAACGTTGCCAATCACTTTGTAACAAATCGTCCTCGAATTACGCCGCAAACTTTTCGCGAATTTCAATAATGACGTTTTTGGTGTCGTTTTTCATTTCTTTTCTTTTTTTATGCCACATAGTAAGAAAGGAAACCCGACTCTGAATCTAGCAGGCTGCCCGTCCCGCCAAATCTGAATGCTTTGTTTCTTTTTTATTCTCTTCCTAGAAGAAACCCCCACACCCCACAACCTTTCGATTCCCATCATTGGTGGAATGTTAATTTGAAATTTCCAATTCTAGCACGCGGTTTTTCACACCGCGTGGAAATTAGCTCCTTTGTGGATTGGGGGCTGGGAGTGCCTTCGGGAGCGCGAATAAATAACAATAAGAAAAAGGTGCTTCCCATTTTTTTTTTCATTCTAGCTCGCCATCCAACTGAGGATTAATTCAGCGGAAATTGGCTCATTTGAATTTGGCCTGAAGGAGAGGAGGACTTCCCAAACGAGGGATGGCAGGAAATCGCTAAAAGGCAAAAGTCGAAATCAGTTCCAAAGTCAATTTCGGTGCCATTTTAAGAGCGATAGAGAGAGAAGGTGTTACTTGGAGAAATTTCCAGCATTTGTGGAATGCTAATTACAGTCTCCTGCAAAGTGCTGAAGGAGACAATTTCAGCAAAGAAAGGTGTGTGCTAAGTGTTAATTGCTACCGCCGTGAGAATGTTTTCAGTTCTTGGTAAAGTTTTGAATCTTTGTGCTGAGTTGCACCTGAGAAATTTGTCAAGTTTAATTTGATGCATTTGCATAATGAGTGAATGGCAAGTAGTTAGTGAGTTAGTCAAAACTACCCATCAGCGATGAAACAAATTAACTTTTTTGTTTTAAAATGGTTTAAGAAGAATTTTGAACATTGTCAAAACAATGGATTAAAATTTCCATTCTTTCTTTTCCAGGAAAATTTCCCACTTATGCACGAAAAACAAATTGATTTTCCTCAGCCTATACACTTCATTTGCCCGCCTTCTCTTGTTGGGCTCATAAAAAATGTTTGTGCTGTCACGATTCGCTTAAAATTTTCCAGGTATTCCACCATCCCACAGGGTTGCCTCGGCACGAGAAAATAATAATCCGATTTTTATGCGATTCTTTTTTTATCAGCGAAAGAATAGACAAGTCAATTAAAAGCGAACACTTTTTGGCTGGCCCCAATGTTGCCGATCTTAGCCAGTACTAAAAATGTTTTCCCACCTTATTGGATTGTTCTGAATCTGGCTCGTAAAGCAGGATTGAAATCGTGAGGTGAGGTTTTACAGAAAATCAATCTAAAAATATTTGCCATATTCTGTCGGAGGGTAGATGTTTCTGCTTTGGACTTGCTTGACAAAGCTTCCACTTGTTCCACCTTATTTTCATGAACATGCAAAGAAAAAAAATGCTCAATTTGATTATGTTCTATTACATTTTGTTACATATTTGGTTAAGTGGATAAAATTAAACTTTGATTGCGTTATTGATCCTTGCACTGTAATTTGGATTTTGCCCGCACTTTTGACAGCAAAAATTCAAAAATCTAGGCAACCACTTGTTGTTTATTTACATTTCCAGTCGCAGTTTCCTCTAAACTGAACTTTCGCACTTCAAAATTGCGAGTGACAGCTTAAAAACAAGCGATAAACCTCGGCTCTCTTTGATAATTTTTGAGGAAATTTTAAATTTTCCGAGCTAGTTTGACAAGTCGCAATAGTGCGATCAATTCTTCATGTAAACTAATGTCAAGAACAAAAATAATGACTTTTATAACCCGCCGTTTGGCATGTGGGTTGAGATTATCCCGCCAAACAAATCACAGCAAACTTGCCAGGAAAAACTTGATTGTCAAAAGTTTTCTGTTTTTGCTTGAGTTAGAAGTTTTTTTTGTGATCGCTTGTTTTTCGGGGCTAACGAACGGAATTTAAGAATCTATCTGGTCCAGGACCTGAGGTTGGTCGTGATTTATTTAATTTTCTCATTTTTCACATCTTGTTTATATTGTTTTCAGGCAGAGGCCATAAACGTACAAGAAAAATTTTCCGGAACAAACAAACCGGTGGAATAAAAACAAAATTGAGATGTGACCCAGGAAAACAACCACAAATTGATATAAAAAATAAAATGATGATTCTAAACATTTGTTGCCAGCTGTTTTTTATTATTATGGGACAGAACAGAATCTAGAATCTAACTGACTCCTCTGCTTATTTATGTTTGCGCCTGGTTGAAGTATACACAATGTAAATGAGCAGGATGTGAAAAATGAGAAAATTAAATACATCACGACCAACCTCAGGGTCCTGGACCAGATAGATTCTTGAATTCCGTCCGTTAGCCCTGAAAATCAAGCGACCACAAAAAAAGCTCAACTCAAGCAAAAACAGAAAACTTTTGACAATCAAGTTTTTCCTGGCAACCCAGTTTGCTGCGATTTGTTTGGCGGGATAATCTCAACCCACATGGCAAACGGCGGGTTTTAAAAGTCATTGTTTTTGTTCTTGACATTAGTTTACATGAAGAATAGCAATAATTTTGTGCGAAGTCCAAGTTAGTCTTTTATTTTGCTAAACTTTGTGTCATTCCTTCGTTCATACAAGGCTCCATACATTTTTAGAAGCTTTTAATATAAAAATGATACATAAATATTCTTAAATCTATAACTTTTAGATGACTTTTCTAATCTGTCTAATTCTGTCTTTGCTGTGGGAATTAACAAGGAAATTTTAATAATTTAAATATTTCATTAGCAAAAGTCCGTTTTACCGTTTATGACATTAAGTTCTAACCGGTTTATAACACAAGGATAATTCTCTTTAGAATTTATCTCTCAGTGAGTGCTCAGTGAAATTGTTTCGATGGAGATTCTATCATCGCTTGTTTGCATAATTTTAAAATAATTTGCATGTAATAATTTAATTTTAATTTTTTAAATATTTTTTTCAAATTAGGCTATCACTTTTTCCCCCAAAAAATCTGTTTTACAATTTTAACATTCGATCCAAAGTTCCCAGCAGAGGCGATATCTTCCATTACAAAGTGTCTCATTCGTTCGTCCATCAAAATAAAAAGACTGAAGGATACACATTGCCATCATAAATCGTGGGCGCGCGGAGATTTTCGCTTTTCAAAAAATAATACCAAGCAAGCCCAGGACGATGATTGACTGTCGCGCGGATTAAGGTGTGAGGGGGGATGTATTTGTCTTTAGGACGTGGCCCCAATCTCCGAAAATATTTTCGATTTTTGGGAGCTTTGCTTTTAACTTTTTTTTCTCTCTCAAGATTATAACAAACTTCAATCCGCCATCCTGTGGCTTGCGAGCTAGCGGCCATCGGCGTGATCATGGTGAGACAATCTGAGTTTTGCCATCAAGACTCAAAACGTGAGAGGATTTATGAAATGTTGAGCTGGAACCATAGCTTATGAATGATGAGTTGATTTAAAAAAAATGCCAAAAATATAAAATTCTTCCAATTCACGAAGGTGTAAATTTATTTTCAAAACCAGATTTCTAAATTAATCATGCCACAATGATTGCTTTGAAAATGAAAATCAAAACTTTTAAACTTTACGGTAAACCTTAGCAACAGCATGTGTAATATCTCACAGTCACACGATTGCAGGTCGAGTTTTGGTTCAGGACGACCAACTTTTATTGCCAGCAATTGTACTCCGCTCGAGAACCACAAAAGTTTGACGTGACTTTCACCTATATACGAGGAAATCTGTGCGCTGCAAATCGTTGAATCACATGTCGTGATGGTCTCGAGAGGTTGATATTGCACATTTTGTGGGTTTGTTTGGCGCACTTGCAGAATCGGAAAGTGCTGTTTGCTGTGAATCCAATTTGTCGAAGGACGCCTAAAGTTTGACCAGAAGTGCTGTTGTAATCCCGAGCAGGGGTAAATAACACAGGAATACCAAATAACATAACATTTTGGTATTCCTGTAGTCTTCCACACACATGTACTTGTTATGATTTCATGGTATTTTACCATCTATTACTGGGCAACCAAGGGCACATTTTGATTACTGGTATCTGCACAAGTAATACCAAAATTGGGTATTTTCATGCCATTTTTAGTGCAGCAGTTGCAGTTAGTGTAAAAACGGAAATGCAACAGCAAAACCTACTCACCTGATGATTCCTTGTTGTTCTCAGTGATATTCTTCGCCACATGGAATCTCTCTGTCCTTGATGAACGGATTGTCCTTGAAGTTCTTGAAGCTTCTGAAAAATAACGAGATTGAAAAGCAAATGTTATCAAAATGAAACTGGATTCAAGTCACCAAAAATTCAATAATACTATCGATTGGCTCGTTAATCAAAGTATATTTTTTATCCTGACTTAGGGACATTTCAACGATTTCAAAGTTTTCTTAGTGGGTGTATCAAAAAAATTAAATCATTCTTAACATTTTTGGTTTTCAAGTCATTTCAACCAAAGTTGGTCAAAATTTTCCCATGGTTTCTAAAGAAATTGATAAAATACTGTAATACTGAAATACTTTTTTTTTCACAATTTCAAGTCATTTATTCAGGGGGTGATTAAAAATTTAAAAAAAAAACAAGTTAGAAATTTTCGAGTTTCAATGCAAGCATTCGCTTTGAGACATCTTTTTATCACAAAATTACAAAAATTACCTTATCAAAATTGGTCAAAATGTTCCCATAGTTTCAGAGGAATTTGATAAAATACTGTTGTAATAAAATAATACCAAAATGTGATATCCGATCATTAGGGCCAGACATGCATCGGCACTATGAGCACATTTTAATGGCACTCAGCTTGTTATAGATGGCATTTTCGTTTAAAGCAATGTTATGCTTGTTGCTAGGTAAAAATCTCTTGATTTTGGCTTGAATAATGTGTAGAAAACATTGGTTCATTGGAAAACCCGATTTTAGCTATATGTTCATGTAAATGTTCTCTTAAGCTCTCAAGAAAAACTTCTTAAAAGCTCTTTGAGTGCAATTAAGAGTTCTTAACCTATATCTCGGTTGGGTTTCAAAATAATCTCTCAGGGTCTTCGGGAGCCTAAAAGACAAACGTAATTAGCGTATTCTAATCACTGGCACAACATGCTGGGTATCTTCTACGTGAAATGCCAAACAAGTTCTTCTAAAAGAGGAGTTAGAGCGGATGCATGTCTGATTAGGGCTAATGATTTTTCGCGATTTCACGTAAAATTTGGGAAATACCGTGAAATGCCGCTAAATTTGAAATATTCAATTGATAAATCGCTACTCAGTGCAATTTAGCTTTATTTTTTAGTTCAAACATTTTAAATGATTTTTGAAAAGCATCTTAAAAGCAGTTAACAAATAAATAAGTATTTCATTTCATATCAGATCTACAATTATATACTGAGGATTTTTTTTTCATTGTTATTTGTTGAAAATATTGTAAATTAGAATACTCAACAAAATGAAGATAGTTCCTTTACTCAACAAAATTCCAAAAAGATTTTAAAAGAACATTAATCAACATTTCTTTGAAAGTAAACGAAGATAACATCTTATTTATTTTGAATTTTTTGTAAAATTTATATCAATTAATCAACGATATTAAACAACGATTAACAAATTGCATTTAAATATTTTGAATATAAAGTATGTGTTTTAATTAAATTGATTAGTAAAATAATACATATTGATATCATGTTTGTTAACCATTTTGCAATGCATTATATTTTTTCTTGAATTATCAAAAAAAAAAAAAAATACTTTAATTTCCCTATTGCTGAAATTTTGGAAAGCAAAAAATTCTTTATTGCATTTCTTTTAATGTTTTTCTGTTTGATGAATTAGAGGACGTGCTTGTTTTATAAAATCTCAATAAAATTAAAACAGCTGAATCATAAATTCTTGATTTTTTATTAGGTCCAATAAACAAATGTTTACATTGAGTGTATCTCTTTCACACCTTATGTAAATGTTTATTAGTATAAGCGTGTTCAATGTAAAACATTTGTTTGTAAGACCTAATACAAAAAGTCTAGAATTTAATTGACGGAAATTCTTCAAAATTTCCCTAGATTAATACAATACTCCTTTTTCAAATAAATAATTTGTGTCAGGGGGTTTAATTTGTATATAGAACTACACAGCAAAAAATCCGATGGTAAAATCGCATGCACATCACCTTCATCAAAATAAACACTTAATATTACACACTGCATGTACAATTTTTGCAAACACAAAAAAATGCAACCGATAGGATTTAAACCCAGCACCAACAGAAATGACTGGCGCCTGAGCCCACTCGGCCATCAGACCGGTGAAGAGCTGTGAGGATAAACGCATATATGAGCTTGACATTTCGATCAAGTAGGTTTCCAATACTGATGGGCTACATATTTCAGGGTGTAAAATCACATGCATAAAATAATGCAATATTTATTTTACACCCAGGCTTTTTACATGCAGCTGGATTACTACTTTTTTAGCTGTGTACTAATATCTGTTAAGACACTTTTCTGTTAATAACTTTGCTAAAAGTATACATTTTACGTTTATTTTGAGCAGTTTTTAGAGTACCGTGAAATTACAATGTTTTGTAATTGGCATGCCGCGTAATTTCGATTTTTTTGTCGTGAAAAATCACTAGCCCTACCGATCATAGACAAATTCTGCCAATTTGCAATATCAAAACAATACCTTAAATTGGCATGATACCAAATTTTGCTCTTGCATATTCCTTAAGACAAATTTTAAAGGGTCCAGAAATACCAATATTTGGAATTGATACCGGAGAAAGGTATTATTGCGCATTTCCATTGTTATTTACCCATGCTCGGGATAACCGAAGGGTTTTTCAGAGTTAAACTTTCATTGAGTTTTAGCACTAGGGGGTTGTAAAAGTTTAAACTTGCACTGCGTTCCTGGGGAACCAGTTTAGAATACTAACGGCAATTAGCTTGATTGGCAGTAAAAGTTAGTACCCTCACGGAGCAATTGTTTGCGTTGGTTTTCCCACATGTTTTGAAATGGAAGATAAAGTTTTTGTTGCTAGCAGAATCGTAAAATGTCTGCTCTCAATTATTCAAATCATCAATTCAAGCGACTATAGTTTTTACTCACGAGAATGAATCAAATTTCTGGAACAAAATTTCGCAGCACGTGCTCATTTATTCAGGTGTCACACTCGGGATTCAACCACCATGACACTTCCCTTAGGGCACGTGAGAACCCTTCCAAAGTAGCTGATTACGTTGCTGTGATTCGTTGCCGCTTACTTCCCGTGACAATACGCGGGTTGAATATTCAACAGCTTGCTCCCACTCTCCTGCAAGCATTACCGGATGCATTTTCTGCGCTTTTCCGATTTTCCGAGGCAAAGATTTTCTTCTTTGCATTTACCCTTTCGCAATCCTTCAAGTTTTAGTTCACAAAAACATTCAAAGCTTCTTCATCCCAGATTCAAGACGAAGCTCTTCGGATATTACTCTATTCCTTAGACGAAACAATTGTTGTCAGTAATCGCATTGTTCCGCAGGAAACTTTCATTTTGGTTAAGACTTTCTTCTGTTGATTGATTTTGTTTGTGTCATATCGATGAAATTACAGATTCAAATGTTCATGTTCCATAAATTTCAGACTCCTCCTTCTCATTACAACCAAAAAGTTTTAAAAGCTTCTGTTTACAACTTGTACCAATCGGCGTAATCTTTTAATTTGCTCCAACTGTAGCTAGCAACTTGAGCTCAGAGAAAAAAAAGCATGAATAAATTTCTCTAATTAAAAACTCCACCCGCGAAGGCCAAGGATCAAATTCGCACCGCACGTCGCGTGGAGATATCAGGCCCGGAGCACGCGGAAGGAAGCCATCAGCCAAAGTGGATTGCCGTGGGGACACCCGCGCGTGAATAATTTATAGTGACATTATTCCGCTATCAACACGATGTCGACGGAAGTGGCAGGGGCCGCATGTCCCAACAATGTTCCGGAAAAAAAAGGATGTCAGAAAAAAGGGCAGCAAAGTGCACGCTTTTATCGGTAATCATATTTCAAGATTTTTCCTCACTCTGGCAAGCAAGTGCTAAAAATGAATCTTTTTCCAGCAAGTCCCTTTTCAAACATTATTATCGATTATTTGTATATTTAATACCTGTTTAACCTTTCCATGGTATGTTCCTGAAAGTTTGCAAAGGATACTCGAAAAAGTTACTTTTGATAATATAACACCGAAAAATATTTCAATTTACATATTTTTATATGTAATTACACTCTTTCCACTGAAACGACATCGAAAAATAAGTTTTATTCAACCATCTGACACATTGCATCTTATTCAACAAAGTTTTAGGTAAAATTAAAAAAAAAGAGGTATTACACCGTACAATTTTTAGAATCCCAAAATTATGTTTTTAGTTGTGAAGTTTCAACTCTGTGTCGACATCAGGTCATGCCACGTTTAGTGGCAGAGTGTTGTGATTGCTTAAGCCAACATCAAATAAGTGGTTGGTAAAGCCGTCAATACTACACAATATAAAAAATCATGGTAATAAACGAGATCAGAAATCACTAGCTCAGTGTGGATTGAAACGTACAACCAATCGCTACCACGAGCACCCAGCTGTAGAAATCCTTCTTGAACTACTTTTTGATTTTTGATTTGATGGGATAACCAACAGGGCCACAAGGATGACCTATGTAGCGGTTGCCTAGAATTACAGTGGCTCAGACTTAAAAGAAGCATCTTCAAATTACTGCCGTATGAAGGGCCAAAAGGGGATGGTTGGACGCGAACAAGCAAAATCACTCACGGTGTCCTCAGGGGAAGAGAATCTCCTTCCGACAGTAACCTCCAATAACTCCGAAAAAAGTCTGACAAAGCTGAAAAACAGGGCTCGCACCCTGTTGGGGGCCTAAAAGGGCGCGGCAGACAGCTGGAAACTGACAGAAGTCAATAAGTGCAGTAATTAGACAATCGTTAAGAATTGTTCAATCAATACACTATTTTCCCCTTGCGACGTAGTTCTGGTCTTCCACTATCTACATCCAGTCTCCGCCACTACAGCATACTGTCCACTGCCCTGATGCTCCCTCCCCAATCCCCGGCTTTGATTCTAACTACTGATGAAAAGGAAAATCATAGATGAGAAAAGGTCAATGCGGATGGAGAGCAAATCGAGCTCAGTATCCCCTCACAAAGACTGGTAGTAAGTGTGAAAAAGACAGTGGAAAATATAAGAAAGTCAGAAAAATGAAAAGATAGTATGTCAATGCGGATGGATCGATGATCCCCTCACAATGACAAAAAAGAGACAGATGATAGGGAGAGCAAAAGAAGAACAGAAAATCAGGAATAAGAAATAGTCAATGCAGATGAATATCAAACTAAACTCAATATACTTTAAATACTTTAAATACTTTTAATACTTTAAATACTTTTAATACTTTAAATAGATTCAAAAATGTTTCTATTTGACAACATAAAATCCGCAATGTTGCTCCTAAACTCAAAAAAAAAAAATCTAAATTAAAATCAAAGGATCAATCAATGCCCAATACATACAATTTTCATCCATATTCATTTTCTTTATACGCAAATTTACGTTATTTTCTAAGCAAGCCGCAAAATACAATTGATCCAAATCAACAACTGAATCACTAATAAAATTATTTGAATCACACAAATCAGTTACAAGAAGAACCGACACATCAGATACCAAATCAAAACGTTTCTTTGAATCAGGTAGAATGCTTAAAACACTATGAAAATGATAACTATCTCTATCAATCAGAACAAATAATCTCCAGTATTCACCATTGTCAAATTCACTCAACCTGTATACTTTAGGTGGAGCATCTTTAGAATAAACTACAATACATTTCTTAAACATTGCAGCAATTATCCACAACATATCCATACTCAACAAAATATCACAATTCAAAATTTCACAAACCAAGTCTATGAGAGTTGAAAAAATAATACCGAACTTAAAAAGTACATCATACACAGAACCATTAAACGATATAAATGATGCTACATCCTTTCTAAACTGAGAAATATCATTCGAAGAAAACTTCAAATTATTTTTCCTTCCATGAATTTGATCAAGCAAAGCTTTAATTAAATTATCATTCCCAAACTCAATGAACTTTGTCTTCACCTTATTCTCCAAGTTAAAAACATTAGTCCAAAAACACTTACATTTACGACAAACTTTATTGTCAAAAAGGCAAACATTTGAAGAACATTCTTGAAACTCAAAAGTAACGTCCTCTTTCGTTGAATCATTAGTTAAACTACAAATTTTAATGTCCAAAATACTTCCAAAACTCAGGCTGCCCGCTTTATGCTGTGTGAAAAGTAATATATCAAATTGTTTGCAAAAATCTAGATTGTAACAATTTTCCCGTTTAATATCAGATACGTTCTCATTACCAAAAAAAAAAGAAAAAACCATCGATAATAGATTTCCAAACCCATCAATAGATAAATTTGCAAGACGAAAAGTTTCACTGTTACGACTAATTAGGTCAATCAACGAACTGTATAATGAGTTTATATAAAATAATTTGACAACCACCTCCAAGTTATTAAAAATTTTCGTAACAATTTCCATTTTAAATAAATTTGTATCAACCCAAAACATTAAAACCTTGTATCAAAAATATAGCCCAATAATCGGAACGCACTCACCAAAATTTTGCTTCAACCTCTTCAAAACCAGGAACACTTGAGTTAATAACAATCCCAACAGTAGGCACTTGCTATAACAATCCAAAATTAGACAAAAAAAAAAAAAGTTGCTAAGCAACCCCCAAACAACATAAAACTTTCACAAAAAGAAAAAATAAAAACCTAGTAAAACCAAAACACATAAAAAAATAACCTTCCCAGCACTAGAACAATTTGGCAAATCCACAAAATAGCCAAAATTATCTTGAAACACTTCCTTACAAACGTTTTTCCTTTCACTCCAGATTGCTACAGATTCTTCCTTCTTCTCAAAATTGAACTTCACCCCCCCAATCTTCTTTCTTGCTTTTCTCCCGATCTTGCTTTCAACCGGACAGACTTCGGCCGGGAGAGGCTGTCACCACCGGGACTTCTATTCTCCAGCCGCCTCCAAAAGCTCCTTCCACCTCTAACCTCCGGAGCCTGGCCGGAGCCGGAGCCCTTCAACCCCTTTTTTCCTTCGGCAAAGTAAATTTCTTCCTCTTATTCACTTAAAAACTAGAAGCTCCAACTTGACCACACAAAAAACAAAAAAAAAAACAAACCGGAATCCAACCGGAATCCGGATACCGGTACCGTTAAAACTCTTCAAATATTAAAATTCGCGATATGACGGAAGACGATAAAAATCACCCGGAGCAAATTTTCAAACACCCGTACACCAGCAAAGCCAACTTCTTTTTCCTAGAAATCCTTCTTGAACTACTTGGCTTTAAATCACACACGAATTTACTCAGAGAGGAACAAAGCTTAAAGGGTTACGTACATGTAAATGTCAGAGGTTGGTCTGAGGACACATTTAATTATTTTTTTCTGTTTTCGGGGCATTAACATGTACGTTTTCATCCATTGACAAAACAAATTTGAAGACATTAGGTTGTAGCATTGCCGAGATATAGCTATTCAAAGTTTCAAAAAACGGGTGCCACGATATCTCAACACTACTTTGGTCAGGTTTTGATTTTTGAATTAATGAACTCACGACGTGGTTCGACCCCCTGTTCTTTGGATTGACAAGCATTGATAGCTTGAGGAGAGCTTAGTCTGATATATTTGAATCCAAGAATCGGACAATTGTATTCTTAAGAATACATGTTTGAATGAGTGAATTTCAGAACTAAACAAGAAATTGAATCGAAAAATTTCCTCGCTAAAAATAGCCTGGGTGACTGATAGAATTCATCCAATAAGAGATGAGAAGAATTGAAAGCTTTCCCATTAGAAATGAGAACACACGAAGAATTCAGAAACAACAATGCAAACGTTCATTACCACTCGCACAAGGTGGCTCCTTAGATCATAGGGACGTGGCGTTACATCGTGCTACCATCTGGATTTTTTTAGTGCAAGAGTGGAAAAGTGCTGAGTCATCGTCTAAAAATAGACGACGTCCTATCTCGCCCAGCAAAATGAAGTCGACAAAGTAGTTGGTTTCGATGGAGAAAAAGTGAAAAACGTGGGCTAAAAATAGCGACGCCACGTCCCTACTCACCTCCCCAAAAAAACGACCAACTCCAACCGAAACTTACTTGAGGACACCGTGGAGATTTTCGCTTAATACTCTGGTGGAATTGGTTCTATTCCCAATTATCGATTCCTAGGCAACTTGGGCTAAGAGAATTAGGCCTGTCGAAGCCAATCGCATACCAACTGATCATAGTGAGAGGGAGAGCAGAATAAAGAGAGTACTCAGTAGCAATGCGTTGCGTTGAGTCTGCTTTCGCCGTTGTCATGCTATCTTGTCACACGTTGATTTCGGGTCAAATGAAGTTAAGAACGCCATTTTGTGCAGCTCTTAACGCCTCACATTTTGACCTTCACAGATCCCCAAAATTCAATTTCAAATCAAAACTCCGTGCATTGTTGTCACTCTTCATTTGAAAGATTTTCCAATTTTGTCGTGCTATCTTGACACACCCTGAAACTTACTGTAACTTACAGTAATTATAACTCGGGACTCCGGCAACAAAATTTAACCAAACTTCGGTGCAACGCACAGAATGGTCAACGAAACAAAACGTGTTTGTCATTGTTTACATTGCGTGCTCTAGTTTTTGTATACAGTCCAAACCAGGAAAGTGCTGTGTCCTATCCCTCGCCTAGACCAGACCAAAATCCATGATAAATCTGACAGACCAAATCTGTCAGACCAAGACTGTCAGACCAAAGAGCAAAAAGTAAACAATCTTGGTCTTCGACGTAGGTGCACACAAATCAAGAAAAGAAAATTTGAAAAAGAATTTTATTTTTCCAATTCAGTCATTGATTTGGACTGCAAAATTAAATGGACGTCAGAAAATGATTAAACAGTGCGGCGTCCGGTACACCGACAATTAAATAAGCAGTTAAAAGCCTTATTCTTCCACTTTAATTTTTGATCACGTTTTCGGTTTACACCTGAAAAATCTTGAAATTATTTATACGGATTTGTGATTCCTCTCTTTCCACCATTCCCTTGGTCCAAACTCGATTATTCGAAGCAGGGCTGTGGAGTCGGAGTCGGAGTCGGAGCCGGAGTCGGTGGAGTCGGTCTTTTTGGGGACCTGGAGTCGGAGTCGGAGTCGTCAAAACTCGAACAGCTGGAGTCGGAGTCGGAGCCGGACTCGGCTAAATTTTAAGAGCTGGAGTCGGAGTTGGAGTCGGAGCCGAAGTTATCTTAAATTTAAAAAAAAAATATATGTTTTTTATTGTTCAGTATTTCCTTAAGAACAGCTTAGTTTACAAAACATCTTATATTTTTAATTGATTTATCAGATGACATTATGTTTTTGAAACTTTTTATTGTGATTGAAAAGCTCTAATTGTGTTATTACACTATAATCACTAAATGATAACCTCTTACCCAAGTATGTAGTATCATAATTTTAAAAAAATAATAAAAAAATATTGGTTATGTAGTCAGTTCTTGAATGCTTCCTTTTGCCTATATTTATGTGCCTTTTCAATTCAAATTTGACCAAATTTCATCCAGTTATTTCTGAAAAAAAGTATACACACAGTCATCTTTGACCCCTATAGCATATGTCTTGGAAGTTTTAAGTTAAATCGAGGTACCGTAAACTGGGGTGACTTTGATAGCCCGGGGTGACTTTGATAGGTTTTTCAAATGCCCTTGACGGGCATATTTAAACATTTTTGAGAATTTTGAGTATGTAAGCATTAAGGGAAAGCTTATTATCGAACATATATGCAAAAATGTGACTGTTACATTGGATATATCAAAAATAGTGTCACCCCGGGCTATCAAAGTCACCCCAGTTTACGGTACATAAAAAGATTAAAAATAGTAATCATTATTTTGCAAATCGAAAAAAGTCAATGACAGTTTAACTTTTGTAACAAATAATCAACGATAATAACAATCTCTTACTTGGAACTCAACATGCGCATTTTGTTTATAACTGAGTACAAGAAAATCAAAGTGTTGAATTTAAAATAATTGAAACTATCAAAAAATATCAAAACAAGTTGCAACAAATTTTGAAATAATCATTGATTGTTGATGTTGATGTTGATTTTAGGTAAACTATTTTGATATCGTTGCAAATTATCGTTGAACAAATCTCAAGAATTCAGTACAAAAATGAACTAATAAATAAATATAGGATTTTAATTTATTTTTCAAATATTATAAAAAAAAAACAAAATCAAAATAATATCAACTGGTACGAATTTTCTCATACTGTTTGTCCCCACCAATATGAAGGAAGGTGATAATCATTGCATATCAATGTACATTAAAAAAATAAAATATTTGTGACCTAGCAAACATTTAACTTGTGGATTTCAAGTTTTTTCATATATTTTGAAGGAGGCACAAGATCATTCATAAAGCTTCGTTTTAGGTGAAGATTCACGAAGTATCGTGCGCTTCCTTTTTAAAGTATATATAATTTTAAAATTAAAATAAATTAAAAATTTCCAGGTTAAAATATTTTCCATGCCACAAATATTTGAAGAGGACATCTTAAGCGTCCTTTCCACGAAGAAATTGTTTAGATACATTGATTTGCAATAAAAATCTCCTTTAGCCATGGCGTGATGTCCATGTACGTCTTAAAAAAAAAAACAAAAAAAAAGTTTCGTTTAAAATTGTCATTTAAAAACATGGTGCCTGTCACTGTGCTTCTTAGAAATGTCAGCCTGAAAGTGAGCAAATTGAATTTTAATGTTCAATAGATCATTAAGGCCAGGTTTCTTTTAGTTTTTCATTCAAAAATAACAATTTAATATTTAAATTTATTAGCATTGAATTTTTTTTTTTTTCAAATTTGAGTTAAGCAAATAAATCCAAATTTCCTTACAAAACTGTTCTTCTCAAAATGCCTCTAAAAATGAAGATATTTTTGGATTTCTGTTTCCATAACGTATAAAAACTTGTGACCTAGAAACTTATTTACTTTACTTTACTTTTACTTAACTTATTTTTCTTAAGAAAAACATGACGCTTAGAGAGTATTTAAATAATCCTATTTATCAATGTTTTAAAAATAATTAACTAATAATAGTTAAATAACTTTTGAAACATTTAAAAATATGTGGAGTCGGAGTCGGAGTCGGAGCCAACCATTTGTTGAAAGCTGGAGTCGGAGTCGGCTAGAGTTGGTAGGCCGGAGTCGGAGTCGGAGTCGGAGCCAACCATTTGTTGAAAGCCGGAGCCGGAGTCGAAGTCGGAGTCGGCTAATCTGAGAAAGCCGGAGTCGGAGTCGGAGTCGGAGTCGTTTGAAATATGACCCGACTCCGCAGCCCTGATTCGAAGCCTCGTTCATGCGAAGTTTCGATTATCCGAAGTTTGTTAATCCGAAGGTTTGGTCTGTATGAGACTTCGGATAATCGAATCAAGAACACATTTTTTCGTGTTTTCTCTTTATCTTGTTTTAAACATTTAATTCGATTTCTGCGAATATTAAATTACAATATTTCGTCACTAACATATTGGCCGCCATCTTGGATAAAAAAAACTTAAATCACTTTAGAGTAGTTAAGGTATCATACTTAAGCTCGAAAATCAAACATAAAACAAAAAAAATGTTTTTCTGTGGCCTTTGGATAATCGAGTCTGTATTCAAGAAATTTTGGTTAATTCATTATTTTTTAGCGTGTGTATTGAGTGGTGGTGCGAGCAATATTTGACCCTTCTGTGGAAACGACAGCACACGTCATCGGAGTGACAGCAAACCAAACAACCCTTGTTTCACGCGTGGAGTCAGTCCACCGTGTTGACATTATCAAATGGTAGCAGTTGTGCTTTCACGTCTCAATTTGTAAAATTCAAAATTCCAGTTGTTTTACACTGCGATTGCTTCTATGTAAGATTTCCCAATAAGAAATTTTATATTTCCCTTTTTTATGCTGACCCTAAATACCAATAAGGATACGAGGCTACGAACGCTCAAGCACTGACGAACTGACGTGCCACCAGGAACAAATTGGTCGATCATTTTTGACCGCACACTGTTTCTTTTTCTTTCTACTGTTCTCTTCTTCGGCGATTGTCAGAATTCGAGTTTGACGTTTTGTCAGATCAGCTGTTTCCTTGCTGTGAAGAATTCTGGAACAACATGTGTAAATGGCGGATAAGAGTTGGAATGGAAATGTTACGAAAAGTCTAAAAGATAGCCTAATTTGGAAGTTTAACGAAATTTCTTGCCTCATTTCACATTAAATAATGCAAGATTTGCAAAATATTCATCGTTTAGTTCAGAATTTGCAAAAGTTTTCAGGCTTCAATATGTTTTCCACCATTTTCATTTGTTGTTCCTGAAAGTTTCTCAGCAAGTGCAGCTGAGCATCTGTCAAATCGTCTGTTTGACAATCGCTGATCGCTGAGGGTGAGTGAGAAGGAAGATAGGAAAGTGCGGTCAAGTTTGGATTCGGGGTGGCACGTCAGTTCGTCAGTGGCTCAAGTTCCAACTGTAAAGCAAGTCACTATGGACCGCCGCAACAACAGTAGCTGGACGTGTGCTTCTTGTAATTGTAACAGTTTGCCCAGAATGAAAAAATATGGAAACACAAAGCGTAAGCCCTGTACGTTCCCCGGAGCACTAAGTAATGTTTTGAGGACTTGTAGGTGTGGTTAAAAGTGGATGTGTATGTGTGTGTGTTTGCCTGCTCGAGGCGACTTGGTGGCGGCTTCAATGTCGGGTTAGGCGACTCTTGAATTTTAAAGCTGAGATTTGTTGATGGTTTAGAGCTAACGAGCACTTTAAGAGTAATTTAATCTCACCACGAGACGTTGCACCAGAACAAAAATCGAACTTTGCTTCTTCAAGTGTGGCCTCATCGTTGTCGTCAAATTATCACTTGACATTGTTCATCTAGCTTCAAACAAAAGCGATTACTATCTTGCAGCACCACTGTGGAATACGGTTTTCCATGTTGCTTCTAGGCTGTTGTATGTTACAAAATGAAACAGAATGGTAGACTTCCCTATCAAGCCACAACCGACTGCACCAATTCAGGTATTTGCAACAATCACTTACCTAAAGTATCAAGTAGGTATCGTATTGTTTCGCGCCCGACCTCCGCCCTGAACCATCCGTTAACTTCATTGCAGGTCAAACAAGCTTGGCTTATCGAATTTCACCCATCGCCGAACCCTATTACAGTATCATGAATCAAAACCCGGAATTCCGGGGTTTTCACGTCGTGCTCCTCTTGCGTGGTCCTTGTAAATTCCACCACCAGAGTGGCCTCCAGCATCGAGAAAAAAGCACTTGCGCCTGGATGTCGATAAATCATCGTACTCGCCATAAAGCATACCATCGGTTGGCCGAAAAAGGAAAACAATCCTTTCGCCGTAAACCCCTTCGAATTCGTGAAGGGGTGAGAAATTCTTCCACGAGCGAGTGGAAATTCCACAACCGACGTACATAAATCTGCCCATTTTTTCGTCGTCGTCGTCCAGCCCGACTTTATGGCGCAACATTCCTCAGTACGGGACAGTGGCATACTTTCAGGCGTACTTACCGTGGAAGCCAAGTTCAACGGGCGGGTTGTGTCGTCGTCGTCACCTTTCGCCGGCGGCATGTTCCGGGACATTTGGGACATTCCTTGAGTCTGCCTGGTTTTCCTTCAGTTTTCTTTGGTTTGTGTTTTGTTTATCAGCGAAACTTTCTGTCAAGCAGAAATTTTAACTTATTATGTTTACATTCCTTGCTTATGAACACATAATCTTACACAATGTGATAGTTTGTGAGCGAACAAAATTTTAAAATTTCAATACATTTAACGTTCGTTACATCATTGACGAACGTTCCCCGTTTGTCGTTAAAAATTGTTTACTCTACCAAGGCTCTTGCAAGATTGGCCCGAGGCAAACGGTGAATGTTACAGTGTGCTGTTTTAACTTTATTGTTACAGTCCTTTCCGGGCAAATTGTGCTTCTGTTGACCACAATCTTGAAAGGCACGTGGAGACGGATGTAATGAGCTTGTCGTTTAATTTTTTATGGTAGCAAGTTCGGTCGTATTCCTGCGGAGAGTGAAAGGAAAAGTCCTTCTTGTTATATTGTTCCAGGACAAAATAAACTTATGAAATGATCTGATTGTTTTAAGGGTAGATGGTTTTGACAAGTTTTGAGTGGCTTTTGTTTGGAAGGTTCAACTGTTTGTTTGTTTCGAATGTTACTGTTTTTTTTGTCAAATTTATAAGCAGTCCAAATTGTTTTTTGAGCTTCTTGGCTGAGACTAAGAAGAAGCTTTTTTGTGTGTGTGTCCAATCCAATACCCGCTAACCGGTAGCGTGTTATGGGAAAGTATAATTTTTATCAGACTTTGTATTTGCTGAATGCTGATTGATACAACTTATTTCAGTCCCGGGTATTAGGTGGTGATAGCCCTCGCGCTGCTTCCAACGACCCATTTCAGAATGACAGAGCTCTCTGATTATTTTTCATTTTTGTTCATATTCAAAGTTCAAATTCCTGATTCCAAATTTCAAAGATACCGACCGGGATTTGATCCCTGAACCTTCTGCTTGTGAGGCAGAAGCCGTAAACATTAAGCAACGGAGCCGGTATTGAGACTAACAAGAAGCTTTTTTTCTGTTAAACTCAAACAAATTTTTAAAATCATGCAATGTCTTTTTTAGTTAAGTACATTTATTAATAAACTAAAAACATTCCGATACATTCCGGCGTTGCAAAGTAATGAATTTTTTTAGAACTCGTATGTCTCGTATGCAGCGATGGAGGAATCATCAACAGATGATAATCTTCTAATTTTCATCAAGAGAAAAAAAAATCGAAGGGAGCATAGCTCTCCTCTTTCGCACACGAAAGATCGGCAAAAAAAAAAAAAACATCATCTTGATTACTCGGTGCAACATCTGTTTCACTGCTATACTTGCAAGTGTAACATCACACGTCGAAAAATGATCTGTCACTTGTTGTAGATGGGCAATGTGTGTAAACAAAGCGTATTACATAATTTTTAGTGGTGCTGACTGGAGCGTTACAAATGTCCCGGGAAACGGGAAATTTTCAGCCAATTTCCCGGGAAATCCCGAGAGTTCCCGGGAAATTTTAAATTTATTGAAAATTGTTATGATCTTGATTTTAATTAACATTATGCAACAAGATTGTATAGGACACCAACATTAGTGGTTTAAATAAGTGCGAAGATCAATTAACAGCTTAACTGCATGTAAGAAATCATTCAACTAATAGAAATTGTATTTTGATATTTTTTGATAAGAAATTTTATACTTGCCTCTGTGACCAGTTTATTGAAATGAGAAAAAAAACATGCAAAAATTATGATTTTTATGACAAATACTGGTTTCAGCTCTTGAACACATGGTACAGCTTTTTAGTTTTGTTTTTACACCAAACAACCCAATGTTTTCAAATATTTGAAGCAAGCTTTGAATATATTTTTGCATTTTTTGAGAGCAAACAATAGAAAGTAATTTTTCAATGATTTTTTCTGTATTATTATGCAATATGATTAAAATCATACGATATATTAACATCATTCCACCAAAAATCTTCTATTTTTTTTCGCATTTAACCCTCTAACACCTGCACCAGTGCTTCATAATTATTTTTCTTGTAGTTTCTTTAGTACAAGGTATTCTACCAATTAAATTAATTCTTTTTGCACAAATTCGATTTTCATCTCATTTGTTAATGATAAACAAAATTGTAAATCTTAACTAATTGTAATAATTTAATACTCATTAAGCAAGATCTATTCCCAGTTGCTTGAAAAATTAATATTTTCATAAATAATTCTGATATCATAATTTCTGATAATCTGATCAATATTATATAAACCAAACAATACATTTAATTGAACAAAATTATTATTTTTTCAGAGCATTTTCAAAAAATAGTTCCAAAAATTTAAGAAAACGTATACTTCCGCTTAAATTTCGGGAATTCCCGGGAAATTTACAAATTTCCCGGGAAACGGGAAATATTTTTTTTGGGAAATCCTGGGAATTCCCGGGATTTTTTTTCCCGGGACGGGAAATTGGACGCTCTAGTGCTGACAAGTAAATTCACAAAAAACTTCAACTGATTGATTTTCGTGGAGAAGTTTCTTTCACGTGATTAGCCTCCTCTCTCTTTCGCGAGTGAAGAAAGTTTACCCGCGAAAATGATTTTTTTGCGTTTATTCCATCCCTACTCGTATGGTATCAAAACCATTCTATAACATAAAAACGAAACGTTCGGGAATTCAGACCATGACGTTATGAGCAGCTCGCAAAATTTAATGGTGACGTGTTTGGAAATATCAATGATACAAAATGGCTTTTTATAAGGATTTCAGGGCTACAGATTTGTTCTGATTTTTGTGGAGTTTCTGAATAATGGCTGGATAAACTTTTAAAATATTATTGAAATATTGATGAAGACATAAAAAAGAAATTGTTCCCACTACAGCATTGGCTCGGCGTACTCGATGGCGAGATTCCTCGAAACTAGATTTGAAGGCTCGATTGTTGAGGCAATTGCAAACCTCTATTTACACCTAAGCTTCCATCCACTTTGGGATTCGAACTGACGACCTTTGGGATTGTGAGTCTAACTAGCCAAACAACAAACGACTCCACCGAGAAACCAAGGAGATGAATCCTACACTCTAGGTTAGACCAGGGCCAACATTTACTTCCCCGTCCGACGGAAGGTGTGATTAGACAAATCTCGTCCCGAAAATGCCACCGGGACCTACTGGGATCGAACCCAGACTGATTGGGTGAGGGGCAACCACGCTTACACTTACACCATGGGTCCGGCCCACATATTGATACCAAATCAAGTTATTATTACCAAGATAAGGTTTGTCCTGGAACTTCCGTTGGCATTTACTCGGATTATAATAAACATTACAACATTTGCTACACTCTGGTAACACTTAGCTTTACAGTCAATTCGCACACGATGAAACATCTAGCCGCTGTGTCCACCACAAACAACTGTGCCAATAAGCATATTTTCACTCACCTTGACGTCTACACCCACCAGAGAACTCCAGATTGCACGTGGTGTCACCATTGTCTGTCCTAGGCTACCTGGCCCAACGAAAGTCCTTATTTGCGAACGCAAACAATCGGTTTGTGGTGCTAGTGCTACCTTGAGAGAGTGCAAAATCTTGTTCACCGGCAACTAAGCAGCTTGTAAACCAACGACGACGACTGACTACGATGAGCAAAGTGCATCCTCGTACTTGGTCTGGTGAATGTGCACGGATAACGTGCTCCTATCCTGGTGTACCTTGGAATGTTGTGTTACTGTCGGGCAAGGACTCGTGGGGCTGAGGGTGTGAGTAAAAAAAAAAGAAATCTCCGTTGCGTATTGTGTGACCCGGTGAATACATATTTTCATCTTTTCAACGCTGTACAAAAAGAGAGCTGTTTGCAATTTGAAGCGAAAAGGTCGTGCTGATTTGCAGTTATCTTGTTACCTTGACTGTGCGCTGGAATGCACTGATGATGATAAATGGTTTAGATTACAAAGAAATGTTCGTCTTGTTCAAGTTTTAAACCGACTATACTATTTCATCCTGTCGTTTGGTGTCTTTTTACCTTTTTTTATTTTTTATTGTTTTGTATCGTTATATTTTTCTGCTGTCCTCTTATTATATTAAACTTTTTGTTCAGATGTTTTGAGGTTCAATTGCTCGCTTTGTCTCTTGTACTATTTTTCTCTTGTTATCTCGTTCTCTTGTTCTCTTGTTCTCTTGTTCTCTCGTTCACTTGTTCTCTTGTTCTCTTGTTCTCTTGTTCTCTTGTTCTCTTGTTCTCTTGTTCTCTTGTTATCTTGTTATCTTGTTCTCTTGTTCTCTTGTTCTCTTGCTCTCTTATTCTCTTGCTCTCTTGTTCTCTTGTTCTCTTGTTCTCTTGTTCTCTTGTTCTCTTGCTCTCTTATTCTCTTGCTCTCTTGTTCTCTTGTTCTCTTGTTCTCTTAATTTATTTTTTTTTCCTTTTTTCCTTTTGTCCTTTGGTCTCTTATCCTCTTTTTATTGTTCTGTTCTTCTGTTATACATAATTTTATCATTTAATTATTATTTTATTATTATTTTTCTTATTCTTTTTATCTTCTCTTTTCTTATTCATTTGCTTTGTTGGTTATCTATTTCTTGGCAGTTCTGGAATTCTTTGGGTTTCAATTGCCATTAGTTATAGATTGCTTGATTGATTTATTGATTTACTCATCAGGAGTGGGCGAAATACTAA